>NC_029775.3:41701066-41716427 GCF_000817695.3 Arachis duranensis
CCCACTTCACACTTTCTCTCTGCAAGTAAGCCAAGCCCAATTGAAGAAAGGAACTGCTTCAAGCTCAAAGATCCAGAGGCCCAAGACTTGAAGAGCTAACTAGAAGTTGAGAAGAGTAGTATATATAGGAGTAGTTTTGAAATAGAGAGCAGTTTTTGGCGAGGAGCTAGGAAAGAGAAGTACTCTTTGTATTTACTTTCTTTGCAATTCTAGCTTTATCATGTATTCTCCATCTTTGATTTTGATTTCCAGAGCTATGAACAACTAAACCCCTTTCATTGGGTTAGGGAGCTCTGTTGTAATTTGATGGATCAATACTAATTTTCTTATTCTTCTTCTATCTTTCCTTTTGATTTTACTTGAAAGCCTTCCATCTTCATCCAATTGGATAGTGATCTTGGAAAAGAAGCTATTCAAACATGGATCTCTTTGGATCCTTGAAAGAGGAATGAAGAGATTAGCTAGAAATGCTTTCTCATGCTGGACCAAATTGAGTATGGATGGGTATGTGGCTATAACCCTCTAAGCATTTGATTTGGGAAGTGCATGTGGTATAATCAGTGACCACACTTCATCTCTTCTCATGAGCAATTGACCAAGGAATTGGCTATTGATCAAGATTTGAGAAATTGAATTATTTTTTGCAATTTACTTTTATGAGCAATTCCCCCATTCCCATTTACAATTCTGCTATTTACTTTCAGTCATTTACTTTCCTGCCATTTTAATTTCTGCAATTATCAACTCTATTCATGGATTCGCTCGACTAGATCATTCCTCTAATTAAAGTTGCTTGATCAATCAATCCCTGTGGGATTCGACCTCACTCTATTGTGAGTTTTTACTTGACGACAAATTCGGTATACTTGCCGAATGGGAATTTGGTGAGAGACAAGTTTTACCCCGATCAAGTTTATGGTGCCATTGCCGGGGATTGATTGTGCATCGACAATGATTACATTAGAGGATCACTAGATTGAGCATTTGTATTTTGTTTGATTTAATTTTCTGTTTGGTTAATTTGCTTTCCGTCTTAGTTTAATTCTTCCCTTCCCCTGTTTCTTAGTTTTTCCTTGCTATTTTCAATTCAGGGAACTGCGGAAGTAGCATCCAAAAACCAACCATCCATGCCAACAACTTTGAACTAAAGCCACAGCTCATCACCCTTGTTCAGAACAATTGCTCGTTCGGAGGAGGTGTCCAAGAAGACCCCCACCAACACTTAAACACCTTCCTGAGAATATGTGACACAGTGAAGTCCAATGGCGTTCAACCTGACGCCTATAGACTGTTGTTGTTCCCATTCTCTCTCAGAGACAAGGCAACCAAGTGGTTGGAGTCTTTTCCAAAAGAGAGCTTGACAACTTGGGATGATGTTATGAACAAATTCTTAGCAAGATTTTACCCCCCTCAACGAGTCAATCGGCTGAGAGCTGAGGTCCAAACTTTCAGGCAACAAGATGGTGAGACTCTATATGAAGCATGGGAGAGGTTTAAAGACCTAACAAGGAGATGTCCATCTGATATGTTCAATGAATGGGTGCAGCTACACATCTTCTATGAAGGACTGTCATATGAATCAAAGAAGACCGTAGACCATTCATCCGGAGGTTCTTTGAACAAGAAGAAGACCATTGAGGAAGCCATAGATGTCATTGAAACTGTAGCTGAGAATGACTACTTCTATGCTTCCGAAAGAGGGAACACTAGAGGGGTAATGGAGCTGAACAATGTAGATGCTCTGCTGGCTCAAAATAAACTCATCACCAAGCAGCTAGCTGACCTCACCAAGAAGATGGAGAGAAGTCAAGTAGCAGCGATCACCACTTCAACTCAAGAGGAAGCAAGTGAAGAGGAAGAAGGCACTCAGGAGCAAGCCAACTGGTGGACAAAATTGTGATACAAGAGTTCCAGGCACTGTTAGAGAATCTCACAACTCCGTTCAACTTAACCAGCAAGTGTACTGGGTCATCCAAGTAATAACTTACGTGAGTAAGGATCGATCCCACAGAGATTGTTGGTATGAAGAAAGCTATGGTCACCTTGTAAATCTCAGTTAGGCAGATTAAATTGGTTTATGATGAGTTCGAAAATTAATAATAAATAGACAATAAAAAGGGATAGAAATACTTATGTAAATCAATAGTGGGAATTTCAGATAGGTGTGTGGAGATGTTGTGCTCCTCTCGTATCTCTACTTTTTTATTACATTCATCCAATCCTTCTTACTCCTTTCCATGGCAAGCTGTATGTAGGGCATCACCGTTGTCAATGGCTACATTCCATCCTCTCAGTGAAAACGTTCCTATGCTCTGTCACAGCACGGCTAATCATCTGTCGGTTCTCAATCAGGTTGGAATAGAATCCCTTGATTCTTTTACGTTTGTCATCACACCCAGCCTTCAGGAGTTTGAAGCTCGTCACAGTCATTCAATCCCAGAATCCTACTCGGAATACCACAGACAAGGTTTAGACTTTCCGGATCCTCATGAATGCCGCCATCTATCTAACTTATACCATGAAGATTCTGTTGGGGAATCTAAGAGATATGTGCCCAGCCTAAAGTAGAACGGAAGTGGTTGTCATTCACGCGCGTTCATAGGTGAGAATAATGATGAGTGTCACAAATCATCACATTCATCAAGTTGAAGTGCAACGTATATCTTGGAATAAGAATAAAAGAGAATTGAATAGAAAGTAATAGTAATTGTATTGAAACTTGAGGTACAGCAGAGCTCCACACCCTTAATCTATGGTGTGCAGAAACTCCACTGTTGAAAATACATAAGTGAAAGGTTCAGGCATGGCTGAATGGCCAGCCCCCTGAATGATCAAGAGACCGAATGATCAAAGACTACAAAGTCAAAAGATTAAACTGTCAAAAGATGTCTAACACAATAGTAACTTATCCTATTTATACTAGACTAGCTACTAGGGTTTACATGAGTAAGTAATTGATGTATAAATCCACTTCCGGGGCCCACTTGGTGTATGCTTGGGCTGAGCTTGATCTATCCACGAGCTGAGTCTTCTCTTGGAGTTGAACTCCAAGTTATAACGTGTTTTGGGCGTTTAACTCCGGATCATGACGTGTTTCTGGCATTTAACTCCAGACAGCAGCATGTACTTGGCGTTCAACGCCAAGTTACGTCGTCAATTTCCGAATAAAGTATGAACTATTATATATTGCTGGAAAGCTCTGGATGTCTACTTTCGGACGCCGTTGAGAGCGCGCCATTTAAAGTTCTGTAGCTCCAGAAAATCCGTTTCGAGTGCAGGGAGGTCAGATTCCAACAGCATCAGCAGTCCTTTTGTCAGCCTTTTTCAGAGTTTTGCTCAAGTCCCTCAATTTCAGCCAGAAATGACCTGAAATCACAGAAAAACACACAAACTCATAGTAAAGTCCAGAAATGTGAATTTAACATAAAAACTAATGAAAACATCCCTAAAAGTAGCTTGAACTTACTAAAAACTACCTAAAAACAATGCCAAAAAGCGTATAAATTATCCGCTCATCACAACACCAAACTTAAATTGTTGCTTGTCCCCAAGCAACTGAAAATCAATTAGGATAAAAAGAAGAGAATATACTATTTATGAGTCTTGGCCGTGGCCCTAAGCATTTTGTTTTCCAGTATTACCATCGGATACATAAATGCCACAGACACATGACTGGGTGAACCTTTTCAGATTGTGACTCAGCTTTGCTAGAGTCCCCAGTTAGAGGTGTCCAGAGCTCTTAAGCACACTCTTTTTGCTTTGGATCACGACTTTAACCACTCAGTCTCAAGCTTTTCACTTGGACCTTCATGACACAAGCACATGGTTAGGGACAGCTTGATTTAGCCGCTTAGGCCTGGATTTTATTTCCTTGGGCCCTCCTATCCATTGATGCTCAAAGCCTTGGATCCTTTTTACCCTTGCCTTTTGGTTTTAAGGGCTATTGGCTTTTTTTGCTTGCTTTTTCTTTTTCTTTCTATTTTTTCTCCATTTTTTTTGCAAGCTTTTCCTTTTTTTTTCGCAAGCTTTTGTTTTCCACTGCTTTTTCTTGCTTCAAGAATCAATTTCATGATTTTTCATATTATCAATAACATTTCTCTTTGTTCATCATTCTTTCAAGAGCCAACAGTTTTAAATATGCACTGTTTAAGCATTCATTCAGAAAACAAAAAGTATTGTCACCACATCAATATAATTAAATTAAATTCAATGATGAATTCGAAATTTATGTACTTCTTGTTCTTTTGAATTAAAACATTTTTCATTTAAGAGAGGTGAAGGATTAATGGATTTTATTCATAGCTTTAAGACATGGTTACTACATACTAATGATCATGAAGTAGAGACACAAAACATAGATAAACACAACATTCAAAACCGAAAACAGAATGAAATAAAGAACAAAGAATGAATCCACCTTTAGTGGAGTCTTCTTCTTGAAGGACCAACAATGTCCTTAAGCTCGTCTATGTCTCTTCCTTGCCTTTGTTGCTCCTCCCTTATTGCTCTTTGGTCTTCTCTTATTTCATGGAGAATGATGGAGTGCTCATGATGTTCCACCCTTAATTGTTCAACATTGTGGCTCAAATCTTCTAAGGAAGTGTTGAGTTGTTCCCAATAATTGTTGGGAGGAAAGTGCATCCCTTGAGGCATCTCAGGGATTCATTGATGATGAGCTTCCTCATGCATCTCTTGAGAACCGTGAAGGGTCTTTCTTGCTTGCTCCATCCTCTTCTTGGTGATGGGCTTATCCTCTTCAATGGAGATGTCTCCTTCTATGATAACTCCAGCTGAGTAATATAGATGGCAAATAAGGTGAGGAAAAGCTAGCCTTGCCATGGTGGAGGGCTTGTCGGCTATTTTGTAGATTTCATTGGAGATGACCTCATGAACTTCTACTTCCTCTCCAATCATGATGCTATGAATCATGATGGCCCGATCCATAGTAACTTTAGATCGGTTGCTAGTGGGAATGATAGAGCGTTGAATGAACTCCAACCATCCTCTAGCCACAGGCTTGAGGTCCAGTCTTCTTAATTGAACCGGCTTGCCTTTGGAGTCTCTTCTCCATTGAGCTCCTTCCACACATATGTCCATTAGGACTTGGTCCAACCTTTGATTAAAGTTGACCCTTCTAGTGTAGGGGCGTTCATCTCCTTGCATCATGGGCAAGTGAAACGCCAACCTCACATTTTCCGGACTAAAATCTAAGTATTTCCCCCGAACCATTGTGAGGTAATTCTTTGGATTCGGGTTCATACTTTGATCATGGTTCCTAGTGATCCATGCATTGGCATAGAACTCTTGAACCATTAAGATTCCGACTTGTTGCATGGGGTTGGTTAAGACTTCCCAACCTCTTCTTCGGATTTCATGTCGGATCTCCGGATACTCATTTTTCTTGAGCTTGAAAGGGACCTCAAGGATCACCTTCTTCTTTGCCACAACATCACAGAAGTGGTCTTGATGGCTCTTGGAGATGAATCTTTCCATCTCCCATGGCTCGGAGGTGGAAGCTTTTGTTTTCCCTTTTCCTTTTCTAGAGGATTCTCCGGCCTTAGGTGCCATTGATGGTAATGGAAAAACAAAAAGCTTATGCTTTTACCACACCAAACTTAAAAGATTGCTCGCCCTCGAGCAATAGAAGAAAGAAGAGAAGAAGAAGAAAAGAGAATATGGTAGAGAGGGAGAGATGTAGGTTCGGCCAAGGTGAAGAAGAGGGGGTTGTGTTATGTGAAAATGAAGTAGAATGGAAGGGTATATATAGGGAGAGGGGGAGTGAATGTTCGGCCATTTATGGTGGGAATGGGTGGGAAAATGTTTTTGAATTTTTGAAGGTAGGTGGGGTTTATGGGGAAGAGTGGATGGATGTGAGTGGTGAGGGAAGTGATTGGGAAGAGGGATTGAGGTGATTGGTGAAGAGTGTTGGGAAGTGTGACATGGGGAAATCACAAAATATGATTAGCAGGTACGGTGGGAATATAGTAGGTGGGGATCCTGTGGGGTCCGCAGATCCTGAGATGTCAAGGAATTCCATCCCTGCACCAAATAGGCGTGTAAATTGCCTTTGCACACCATTCTGGCATTTAAACGCCGTGTGGTGCACATTCTGGGCGTTCAATGCCCATGTAAAGCATGTTTCTGGCGTTGAACGCCAGTTTCATGCTTGTTACTGGCGTTCAGCACCAGCTTTTCCTCTTAGGCACATTCCTGGCATTCAGCGCCAGAATGTTGCTTGTTTCTGGCATTCAGCGCCAGAATGATGCTCTGTTCTGGTGTTGAACGCCAGCCAGATGCATCTTACTGGCGTTGAACGCCAGTCTGTGCTTCCTCCAGGGTGTGATTTTTTTTCTTCTGTTTTTTATTCTGTTTTTAATTTTTATGATTTTTTCGTGACTCCTCATGATCATGTACCTAATAAAACATAAAATAACAATAAAATAAAAATTAGATAAATAAAATTAGGTTGCCTCCCAACAAGCGCTTCTTTAATGTCAATAGCTTGACATTCATGCTTACTCTCTTTTGTCACAGAGGGATGACCATGTGCCTTAAACACAAGGTAGTCCCCATTCAATTGAAGGACTAATTCACCTCTATTGACATCTATCACAGCTTCTGCTGTGGCTAGGAAAGGTCTTCCAAGGATGATGCATTCATCCTCTTCCTTCCCAGTGTCTAAGATTATGAAATCAGCAGGGATGTAAAGGCCTTCAACCTTTACTAACACGTCCTCCACTATTCCATAAGCTTGTCCCAATGACTTGTCTGCCAATTGTAATGAGAACAAGGCAGGTTGTACCTCAATGATCCCCAGCTTCCCCATTACAGAGAGTGGCATAAGATTTATCCCTGACCCCAGATCACATAGAGCCTTTTCAAAGGTCATGGTGCCTATGGTACAAGGTATTAAGAACTTGCCAGGATCTTGTTTCTTTTGAGGTAGAGTTTTCTTTATCCAAGCATCTAGTTCACTAATGAGCAAGGGAGGTTCACTTTCCCAAGTCTCATTACCAAACAACTTGGCATTCAGCTTCATGATAGCTCCTAAATATTGAGCAACTTGCTCTCCAGTCACATCTTCATCCTCTTCAGAGGAAGAATAGTCTTCAGAGCTCATGAATGGCAGAAGGAGATTTAATGGAATCTCTATGGTCTCTGTATGAGCCTCAAATTCCTTTGTGTCCTTAATAGGAAACTCCTTCTTGCTTGAGGTACGTCTCAGGAGGTTTTCCTCACTAGGATTTTCGTCCTCCTCCTCCCTTGTGCATTCGGCCACATTGATCACATCAATGGCCTTGCACTCTCCTTTTGGATTCTCTTCTGTATTGCTTGGGAGAATACTGGAAGGAGTTTCAATGACTTTCTTACTCAGCTGGCCCACTTGTGCCTCCAAATTTCTAATAGAGGATCTTGTTTCATTCATGAAACTGAAAGTGGCCTTTGACAGATCAGAGACTAGATTGGCTAAATTAGAAGTGTTTTGTTTAGGATTCTCTGTCTGTTGCTGAGAAGATGATGGATATGGCTTGCTATTGCTCAGCTTATGGCGTCCACCATTGTTAAAGCCTTGTTGAGGCTTTTATTAATCCTTCCATGAGAAATTTGGATGATTTCTCCATGATGGATTATAGGTGTTTCCATAAGGTTTACCCATGTAATTAACCTCTGCCATGGCAGGGTTCTCAGGATCATAAGCTTCTTCAGAAGCTGCCTCTTTAGTATTGTTGGATGCATGTTGCCATCCATTCAGACTTTGAGAGATCATGTTGACCTGTTGAGTCAACACTTTGTTCTGAGCCAATATGGCATTCAGAGCATCAATTTCAATAACTCCTTTCTTCTGAGGTATCCCATTATTCACGGAATTCCTCTCAGAAGTGTACATGAATTGGTTGTTTGCAACCATATCAATGAGTTCTTGAGCTTCTGCTGGTATTTTCTTTAGGTGAATTGATCCACCTGCAGAATGGTCCAATGACATTTTTGAAAATTCAAATAGACCATAATAGAATATATCTAATATGGTCCATTCTGAAAACATGTCAGATGGACATCTTTTGGTCAGCTGCTTGTATCTTTTCCAAGCTTCATAGAGGGATTCACCATCTTTTTGCTTGAAGGTTTGAACATCTACTCTCAGCTTGCTTAGCTTTTGAGGAGGAAAGAATTTATCCAAGAAGGCAGTGACCAGCTTATCCTAGGAGTCCAGGCTATCCTTGGGTTGTGAATCCAACCGTATTCTAGCTTTGTCTCTTACAGCAAAAGGGAAAAGCATGAGTCTATAGACTTCAGGATCAACTCCATTCGTCTTTACAGTCTCACAGATCTGCAAGAACTCAGTTAAAAACTGATAAGGATCTTCAGATGGAAGTCCATAAAACTTGCAGTTTTGTTGCATTAAGGCAACTAGCTGAGGTTTCAACTCAAAGTTGTTGGCTCCAATGGCAGGAATGGAGATGCTTCTTCCATCAAATTTGGACGTTGGCTTTGTGAAGTCACCAAGCATTCTCCTTGCATTATTATTATTTTCGGCTGCCATCTCCTTCTCTTGTTCGAAAATTTCAGAAAGGTTATTTCTGGATTGTTGTAATTTAGCTTCTCTTAATTTTCTCTTCAGAGTCCTTTCAGGTTCTGGATTAATTTCAACAAGAGTGCCTTTTTCCTTGTTCCTGCTCATATGAACGAGAAGAAAACAAGATAAGAAGAGGAATCCTCTATGTCACAGTATAGAGATTCCTTTATGTTAGTAGCAGAAGAAAGGGGAGAAGAGTGAAGAAGAATCCAAACTCAAGGGGTAGATTGGGTTCGGATCTTTAGATGAAGAGAGGTGAAGAGAAGTGTTAGTAAATAATTAATTAAATAGAATAAGAAAAGAGATAGAGAATTTCAAAAATAATTTTGAAAAAGTGGTTAGTGATTTTCGAAAATTAAAGATAATATATGATTAAAATTAAAATTTAAAACAAAAAGAATTTTTGAAAAAGAGAGAAGTATTTTTGAAAATTAGAGAGGGAAGAGTAGTTAGTTGGTTTTGAAAAAGATAGGAAACAAACAAAAAGTTAGTTAGTTGATTGAAAAATATATTAAAATCAAATTTTGAAAAGATAAGAAGATAAGAAGTTAGATAAGATATTTTGAAATCAAATTTTGAAAAAGATAAAATTTTTGAAAAAGATAAGATAAAAGATAAAAAGATCTAATTTTTAAAATGACTTAACAAACAAGAAACTACAAACTTAAAGATTGAACCTTTCTTAACAAGAAAGTAACAAACTTCAAATTTTTTAACCAATCACATTAATTGTTAGCTAATTTTCGAAAATTAGATGTAAAGATAAGAAAGAGGTTTTGAAAATATTTTGAAAAAGATTTTTGAAATTTTAAAAAAATAGAAAAAATGAAAAAGATATGATTTTTGAAAAAGATTTTGAAAAGATAAGATTTTTAAAATTGAAATTTTGACTTGACTTGTAAGAAATAACTAATTTTAAAAATTTTTGACCAAGTCAACCCAAAATTTCGAAAATTTGGAGGGAAATAAGGAAAAGATATTTTTTTTTATTTTTGAATATTTTAATTATGAGAAAGAAAAACACAAACATGACCCAAAACATGAAAATTTTGGATCAAAACACAAGATGCATGCAATAACACTATGAATGTCAAGATGAACACTAAGAACACTTTGAAGATCATGATGAACATCAAGAACATATTTTTAAAAAAATTTTGATGCAAAGAAAACATGCAAGACACCAAACTTAGAAATCTTTAATGCATGGACTCTAACAAACGAAAAATGCACATGAAAAACAACAAACAACACAAAACAAGAAAACATGAAGATCAAACAAGAAGACTTGTCAAAAACAACTTGAAGATCATGAAGAACACTATGAATGCATGGGATTTTCGAAAACAATGCATAAATTTTAAAAACATGTAATTGACACCAAACTTAAAAATTGACTCAAGACTCAAACAAGAAACACAAAATATTTTTGATTTTTATGATTTTATGATTTTTTTGTATTTTTATTAATTTTTTTCGAAAAACATTATTAGAAAAACGAAAAAGAAAAGAAAAATTTTGAAAAAGATTTTTTTTGAAACGAAAATAAAAAGAAAATTACCTAATCTGAGCAACAAGATGAACCGTCAGTTGTCCATACTCGAACAATCCCCGGCAACGGCGCCAAAAACTTGGTGGACGAAATTGTGATACAAGAGTTCCAGGCACTGTTAGAGAATCTCACAACTCCGTTCAACTTAACCAGCAAGTGTACTGGGTCATCCAAGTAATACCTTACGTGAGTAAGGGTCGATCCCACAGAGATTGTTGGTATGAAGCAAGCTATGGTCACCTTGTAAATCTCAGTGTAGAACGGAAGTGGTTGTCAGTCACGCGTGTTCATAGGTGAGAATGATGATGAGTGTCACGGATCATCACATTCATCAAGTTGAAGTGCAACGTATATCTTGGAATAAGAATAAAAGAGAATTGAAAAGAAAGTAATAGTAATTGTATTGAAACTTGAGGTACAACAGAGCTCCACACCCTTAATATATGGTGTGCAGAAACTCCACTGTTGAAAATACATAAGTGAAAGGTTCAGGCATGGCCAAATGGCTAGCCCCTTGAATGATCAAGAGTCCGAATGACCAAAGACTACAAAGTCAAAAGATTAAACTGTCAAAAGATGTCTAATACAATAGTAACTTATCCTATTTATACTAGACTAGCTACTAGGGTTTACATGAGTAAGTAATTGATGTATAAATCCACTTCTGGAGCCCACTTGGTGTATGCTTGGGCTGAGCTTGATCTATCCACGAGCTGAGTCTTCTCTTGGAGTTGAACTCCAAGTTATAACGTGTTTTGGGCGTTTAACTCCGGATCATGACGTGTTTCTGGCGTTTAACTCCAGACAGCAGCATGTACTTGGCGTTCAACGCCAAGTTACGTCATCAATTTCCGAATAAAGTATGAGCTATTATATATTGCTGGAAATCTCTGGATGTCTACTTTCCAACTCTGTTGAGAGCGCGCCATTTAGAGTTCTGTAGCTCCAGAAAATCCGTTTCGAGTGCAGGGAGGTCAGATTCCAACAGCATCAGCAGTCCTTTTGTCAGCCTTTTTCAGAGTTTTGCTCAAGTCCCTCAATTTCAGCCAGAAATTACCTGAAATCACAGAAAAACACACAAACTCATAGTAAAGTCCAGAAATGTGAATTTAACATAAAAACTAATGAAAACATCCCTAAAAGTAGCTTGAACTTACTAAAAACTACCTAAAAACAATGCCAAAAAGCGTATAAATTATCCGCTCATCACCAACTACATTGGGAATTCACATAGACACAACCATGATCCATACTCCAAGACCTACAACCCTGGATGGAGGAATCACCCAAACTTTGGGTGGGGTAATCAACAAGACCAAGGCCAAGATCAGAGACGTCACAACTCCAGCAACAACACAGCTTCCTAACAATTCACACAAAGGACATACCCACAAAACCACATCAATACATCTCACCCTTCTACCTCTACCCCCAACATACCATCATTTGATGACAGAATCTCTAAGATTGAAACCTTACTTGAAAGCATATGCAAAGACATTCAAGACAATAAGGTGTTCAAAGAGGAGGTGAGAGCCAGTATGAAAAATCGGGGGGAAGCAATCAAGAAGCTGGAATTCCAAGTGGGATATTTGTCTGAGAAGATTCCCATACCCACTGATAGCTTCCTAAGTGACACGGAGAAGAATTCGAGAGGTGAAACGAAGAAAGTAAGATGGGAGGATTGCAATATGGTCACTACAAATGACAAGGAGACTGAAGACAAGCCAAGCAAGCTGTCAGAACAACCTGAAAATACCTTAGTAGAGAAGGAGAAGAAAGACCAACAAGAACCAAAAATCTCACAACAGGAGCTGCTGAGACTATATGCACCTTTTCCTCAACTGCTAAAGGGTGCTGTGGGAAAGAGAATGTACTCAAGTTTCTTAGACTCGTTTGCATCTTTGAATGTGAACATACCATTCATCAAGGTCATTCAGCAAATCCCAGCATTCATCAAGTATATGAAGGAACTACTTCCCAGGAAGAGCTCACTCAAGGGGGGCCAGACTATAGTGATGAACAAGGATTGCAGCACCCTCATTCAAACACAATTGCCTGCGAAAAGAAAAGACCCAGGGAGTTTTCATGTCCCTTGTGCTATAGGGGAAACAAATTTTGATAGAGCACTTTGCGATTTGGGAGCAAGCATTAACTTAATACCCCTATCCCTGGTAAAAAGGCTGCAGATCAATGAGATACTACCTACAGATGTAGTCATAAGGCTGGCTGACAAGACTCAACAGCAAGCAATAGCTATGGTGGAAAACGTGTTGCTCAAAGTTGGAAAATACTTTCTCCCAACAGACTTTGTCATCCTGGACATGGAAGAGAGTCATCTGCACCCAATCATATTGGGGAGACCATTTCTAGCTACTGCTAGAGCACTCATAGATGTGGAGAAAGGGGAGCTAATATTAAGGATCCATGATGAACAACTGAGCTTCAATGTTTTCGAACTCTCACTAGAAAAAGATGAAGTGGACAAAGAACCGAGCAAAGATCATCATGAGATACTAAAGGAAGAAGTAAGCATTGGAGCACAACCAGCCCATTCTGAGATTCACTGGGTTGATGGACAAGGCAAGCAGCAAGTGCCACAGGTCAAGGAAAAATTGGAGGAACCTAAGCCACCAGAAGCAAGTGAAGGCAGCAACAAAGGCTCATCAAAAAAGGAAGCCACCAAGAGTAAGAAAACAGCACCAGGGACAAAGAAGAAGGTACCAAGGGGGTGGCGAAACAAGAAGATCCCTACGGAAGATTTCGCTCTAGGGGATAAAGTAGTCTCAGCCTATTTCACAGATATCCCCCCTAATCTCCCTACTGTACCATCTCAGCTACCTAAGGTCTTCACCATCAACAGAGTTCTCTCCTTGGAGCACGTAGAGATCATTGATACAACCAACGGATACAAGTCCACTGCTAGAGGAGAAGACTTCAAGCATTACCAACCACCATAATAAGGGGGTAACGTCAAGCTAGTGACGTTAAAGAAGCGCTTCATGGGAGGCAACCCATGTTTTACATGCTTTCAGAAGTTAGTGAATAAATCAATATTCATGAATTCCAACCAAAACTTGACAAACACGTGTGAAATTTTTATATGCAGAATATAGTGAAGAACAAGTTTGGTGTTCAAAGCATACAGTCAAAGGAGACAGTGTAATTCTAAGTTTGGTGTTCCACCAAAAGGACATTTAGTTAGAATTACACCTGCTCCCAAAACACATTGCTAGCTCTAACCAATTGAGGGAAACCACTTAGATGTAGTTAGACTTTAGTTAATCATTGTTCTGTTAATAACAAGATATGAGTTATCAGCGTATGTGCAAGATTGTGTACTAAACAAGGAACTAAGTTTGGTGTTCACACACCAAATCAAGTTCATAAGACACAAGCGCATGCAAGCTAATTATTCCTCAAGTGCTTTGGGAACAAGCAACTTCCAATAACTTTACAAGAACCTTATGGTGCCCCTTCACTCAAGGAAGCAAAGAGCAGGAGGAGAACGAAAAGAAGGCGATTAGAAGTTGTCACCTGAAGGTTGTATTGTCACTTAATTCCATATATTAACAGTTCGAACATTGGAAGCTCAAATGCATTCTTGATTAATGATTACCAGTGAGGCCTAAACATGTTTTTTTTAAAACTCTACCTTGTTGTTGAGCATGGTCTATGATTCTGGTTTGAGTGTCACTGCATCTTTCCCTTATTTACTTGTAAGCTTGTCTATTTATTTGAAGAAGTGAATGTTTTATGTTTTAAAAGAGCAGAGTAGGGCTCGTAATGTGGAAGTGCATTCATAAATCTTTGGGGGTAGTCATAAGTTAGCTAAGTTGGTTCAACCACAAGATTAGGATGACATCTATCTATCCTGAATGCTTTACTTTTGATATACCCATGAGATTAAGATAACAACAAGATCCTAATAAGAGAAAAGGGAAAGAACAATGGAAGTGAAAAAAAAAACAAAAGAAAAAGAGTAAGCAATAAGGCTAGGCACCAATGGTTTACCTTAAGACATGTGTCTGTGGTGCTCCTGTGTGGGGGATCTACTTGGATGAATAAGCTCATTGGGGTGCTTTATCACCTGGTAACTTGGGTTAACTAACTCGGGATTATCAGCTGAAAATCCACTATCAAGAGTAACCCTCACCACAGAGCATTTAGTAACCCAAAGAGGTGCTGGACACCAAGGTCTCAAGGAAAGAAAATAAATAAACTATATGCATGTGGTGTGTATGTATGGGGGAGAGACTTGAGCAAGTAATTCCTTAGGGGTGCTTCAACACCTAGCACTTTGAACCAACTGGTTCGGGAGTGTTGGCTGAAAGCTTATTTTAAAGAGTTGCCCCCTTACAAAACACTTAGCCTAAATAACACAAACAGCCCTTGAAATAACAATAAAAGGGTCAATAAATAAAGGTCTCATGGGATATAACAAAGTGAGTAATTTAGGAGATGATAAAGGTCTGAAAGCCAGTAGTGGAATGAACCTAAGTTGCTATGCATGAAACCACCATAAAATCAATAATATGACTTCCACAAGAATGACTCATTTCTCTAGAGATTCCATTCATCATTCTATTGTTCCAGTACTTGCTTAGGGACAAGCAAGCTTTAAGTTTGGTGTTGTGATGCCAGGGCATTTTGGCCAGTTTCACTGACCTTTTCTTTACTGTTTTTAGGTAATTTCATGCATTTTCTTAGGAAATAAGTTAGTTTTGGGCAGATATTCACTCAGACCTTGATTCAAGCATACATTGTGCATTTTACATTATTTTATAAGGATTTTGCATGATTTTAATGGCAAAATTGTATATTGCATTACCCATGACGTGGAACTTTGATGCACCCTATTGCTTGATTTCAGGACCAAAGGAAGCAAGGAATGGGAGGTAACTTGCAAAGTTAAGGAGAAAAATAATTGCCAAAAACACTCTCAAAAGCCATCAACGCCACGTTAAAGAGTCACGTTAACTAAGTTAACATAAACTCTAACGTGGAGAAGAGAAGTTAAGCCAACGTTAGTGACACTTAACATTGTAACTAACGTTGGCAATTGCTCACAAATAGCCACGTTAGAAGCCACGTTAACCTAGTTAACGTGGCCTCTAACGTTAAAGGGGGAAGAGAAGGCAATGTTAGTGACACTCAACATTGTCACTAACGTTGGCCTAAGGTGCAAAGAGCCACGTTAACTCCCACGTTAACTTGGTTAACGTGGGAGCTAA
>NC_029775.3:41716571-41736427 GCF_000817695.3 Arachis duranensis
TGCAAGTAAGCCAAGCCCAATTGAAGAAAAGAACTGCTTCAAGCTCAAAGATCCAGAGGCCCAAGACTTGAAGAGCTAACTAGAAGCTGAGAAGAGTAGTATATATAGGAGTAGTTTTGAAATAGAGAGCAGCTTTTGGGGAGGAGCTAGGAAAGAGAACTACTCTTTGTATTTACTTTCTTTGCAATTCTAGCTTTATCATGTAATCTCCATCTTTGATTTTGATTTCTAGAGCTATGACAACTAAACCCCTTTCATTGGGTTAGAGAGCTCTGTTGTAATTTGATGGATCAATACTAATTTTCTTATTCTTCTTCTATCTTTCCTTTTGATTTTACTTGAAAGCCTTCGATCTTCATCCAATTGGATAGTGATCTTGGAAAAGAAGCTATTCAAACATGGATCTCTTTGGATCCTTGAAAGAGGAAGGAAGATATTAGCTAGAAATGCTTTCTCATGCTGGACCAAATTGAGTGTGGATGGGTATGTGGCTATAACCCTCTAGGCATTTGATTTGGGAAGTGCATGTGGTATAATCAGTGACCACACTTTATCTCTTCTCATGAGCAATTGACCAAGGAATTGGCTATTGATCAAGATTTGAGAGATTGAATTGCAAGAAATTGTGATTCAATCACTTAAGATTGCCAAGGAGATCAATGAGTGCATTGATTGAGGAAGAGATGAAAATGAAATTGATCCGATAATGCAACATCTCCTAAGCCCAATGAACTCCCCATTTCTGATCTTACCCATTCTCTTTATTTTCTGCAATTTACTTTTATGAGCAATTCTCCCATTCCCATTTACAATTCTGCTATTTACTTTCAGTCATTTACTTTATCGGCATTTTAATTTCTGCAATTATCAACTCTATTCATGGATTCGCTCAACTAGAACACTCCTCTAATTAAAGTTGCTTGATCAATCAATCCCTGTGGGATTCGACCTCACTCTATTGTGAGTTTTTACTTGACGACAAATTCGGTACACTTGCCGAATGGGAATTTGTTGAGAGACAAGTTTTACCCCGATCACCTTTCTTAACAAGAAAGTAACAAACTTCAAATTTTTGAATGAATCACATTAATTGTTAGTAAAGTTTTTGAAATATTGAATTGAAAATAAGAAAAGGATTTTGAAAATCAATTAAAAAATATTTTCGAAAATATAAAGGAAAAATGAAAAAGATTTAATTTTTGAAAAGGATTTTGAAAAGATTGGATTTTTTAAAATTGAAATCTTGACTTGACTAACAAGAAACAACTTATTTTAAAATTTTTTGACTAAGTCAACCCAAAGATTTCGAAAATTATGAGTAAAATAAGTAAAATATATATATTTTTTCTTTTTTATTTTTGAATTTTTAATGATGAGAGAGAAAAACAACAAAAAATGACTCACAACATGAAAATTATGAATCAAAACAGATGATGCATGAAAGAACACTATGAATATCAAGATGAACACCAAGAACACTTTGAAGATCAAGATGAACATCAAGACTTATTTTTGAAAAATTTTTACGAAAAGAAAAACATGCAAGACACTAAACCTAGAAATTTTTAATGCCTAGACACTATGAATGCAAAAATGCATATGAAAAATAACAAAAGACACAGAACAAGAAAATATGAAGATCAAACAAGAAGACCTACCAAGAATAACTTGAAGATCATGAAGAACACCATGCATGAATTTTTCGAAAAAATGCATAACTTTTAAAAACATGCAATTTACACCAAACTTAAAAATTGACTCAAGACTCAAACAAGAAACAGAAAATATTTTTTATTTTTATTATTTTATTTTTTTGGGTTTTTTCGAAAATAATTTTTGAAGAAACGAAAACAAAGAAATTTTTTTTGAAAAAATATTTTTGAAAACTTTTTGAAAAGAAAATTGCCTAATCTGAGCAACAAGATGAACCGTCAGTTGTCCAAACTCAAACAATCCCCGGCAACGACGCCAAAAACTTGGTGCACGAAATTGTGATCATCAACAATGGCGCCAATAAATTTGGTTCTCTCAAACGTGAATCACACTTTGTCACAATTCTGCACAACTAACTAGCAAGTGCATTGGGTCATCCAAGTAATACCTTACGTGAGTAAGGGTCGATCCCACGGAGATTGTTGGTATGAACCAAGCTATGGTTATCTTGTAAATCTCAGTTAGGCGGATTCAAATGGTTATAATGGTTTTAGAAAACATAAAGATAAATAAAGCATAAAATAACGATAGAGATACTTATGTAATTCATTGGTGAGAATTTCAGATAAGTGTATGGAGATGCTTATCCCTTCTGAATCTCTGCTTTCCTGCTGCTTTCATCCAATCCTTCATACTCCTTTCCATGGCAAGCTGTATGTAGGGCATCACCATTGTCAATGGCTACTTCCCATTCTCTCACTGAAAATGGTCCAAATGCTTATTACAGCACGGCTAATCATCTGTCGGTTCTTGATCATGTAGGAATAGAATCCAGTGATTCTTTTGCATCTATCACTACGCCCAACACTCGCAAGTTTGAAGCTCGTGATAGTCATTCAATCCCTGAATCCTACTCGGAATACCACAGAGAAGGTTTAGACTTTCCGGATTCTCAAGAATGCTGCCAATGGATTATAGCTAATACCACAAAGACTCTGATCTCACGGAATGGAAGGCCCGGTTGTCAGGCAAAGGCAACCATGCGTCGTGCATCAGGAATCCAAGAGATACACACTCTAGCTCTCGCTTGTAGAATGGAGGTAGTTGTCAGGCACGCGTTCATAAGGATGGATGATGATGAGTGTCACAGATCATCACATCCATCAGGTTGAAGTACAAATGGTATCATAGAACAAGAATAAGTTGAATTGAATAGAAAATAGTAGTAATTGCATTAATACTCGAGGTACAGCAGAGCTCCACACTTTAATCTATGGTATGTAGAAACTCCACCGTTGAAAATACATAAGTGATGGTCCAGGCATGACCGAGAGGCCAGCCTCCAAAACGTGATCAATAGTCTCCTAAGATGAACAACTGATTAAAACTGAGACTAAAGATGTCTAATATAATAGTAAAATGTCCTATTTATACTAGACTAGTTACTAGGGTTTACAGAAATAAGTCTAAATGCAGAAATTCACTTCTGGGGCCCACTTTGGTGTGTGCTTGGGCTGAGCTTGAGATTTACACGTGTAGAGGCTTCTCTTGGAGTTAAACGCCAAGTTATAACGTGTTTTTGGCATTTAACTCGGGTTTGTAACGTGTTTCTGGCGTTTTACTCCATAATGCAGCATGGAATTGGCATTGAACGCCAGTTTGCGTCGTCTAAACTCAAACAAAGTATGGACTATCATATATTTCTGGAAAGCTCTCGATGTCTACTTTCCAACACCATTGAGAGCGCACCATTTGGAGTTCTGTAGCTCCAAAAAATCCATTTTGAGTGCAGGGAGATCAGAATCCAACAAGATCAGCAGTCTTTTGTCAGCCTCCTATCAGATTTTTGCTCAGGTCCCTCAATTTCAGCCATAAAATACCTAAAATCATAGAAAAACACACAAACTCATAGTAAAGTCTAGAAATGTGAATTTTTCATAAAAACTAATAAAAACATCCCTAAAAGTAGCTAGATCCTACTAAAAACTACCTAAAAACAATGCCAAAAAGGGTATAAATTATCCGCTCATCATTGAGCTTTCCCCAAAAGAGGTTCTAGCTTAAAGATGACATATTGACAATGAGGATTGAGATGCTTGATGATACATCAGAGGTGTTCCCTTTTACTGATCTTCCAAAGAAATTCGTACTTTCAGAGAAGATCTCACGTACTCGAAAATCAGGGTTGTTACAATGATCATCTTGGATACTCTTTGTCTTCAATGAATCTTGCATTCTTAGGAGTAGATGATCCTCGAGTGTGACTCGGAGAGTATTATGAAATCCTTTTTTAAATTTTTGGTTGATCCTTGGATCTTTATTTCATATTAGAGATCTTTTCAGGTTGACAACTCTAAATACTCTATTTTCATGGAAACTCTTGATTGTGGGTGTTCGATCGACAATCCCGAGCTAGTTAGCACCACAAGCATATAGTTAAAGACTTTAAATTCTTGCCATTGATTTCCAGAACCTCTTTGGGTTTCTAAATGCTTTGTTTCAAGGGAACTCTTGATGGTGGGTTTTTGATCAGTAATTCCGAACCAGTTGGTTCAAGTTACCGGATGATAAAGCACCCCTCGGATCTAATCGCCCGAGCCCTACCCGTGGACAATCATTGCAAACACATAGTAGGGCTCTTTAGCCATTGATGCTCAGAGCTTTACAACCTTTTATCTTTTTCTCGATTTTCTTTCTTTGTTTTATTGTTTGTTTTTTTTCTCTCTTTCTTTTTTCCTTTTTCAATTCAAGTTCCAAGATATTTTCTTTCGGTGACAGATCTCATAATACTTCTCTAAATCTCATACTCATAAGGAATCATCTTTCTTGTTCATGCGGTATCGTTATCTCTTGTCTCAATCCACTCACAGGCATATACTACCACTATTCATGAAAAAACTTTATTATTAGGATTTTAGCTTTCCTCCATCTAAGCAACTCTCTTTCATATGATTAGAGTGCTTAGTAGGACATTACCAGTAGTAGTTGGGTGGATCAAATAGAGGATGAGAACACACAACTAAAGCAAATGCAACAACATATAGCAAAGCAAACAGAATATAAAAACATAACAGAGATGGATAATAGTGAAAATTAGATTTCCACACAAACTCACCGGCAAGTGTACCGGGTCTCATCAAGTAGTAATTACTCACAAGAGTGAGGTCGATCCCATAGGAATTGATGGATTGAGCAACTTTAGTGAGTAATAAGTCTAGTTAAGCTAACATTTGTGAATTGGATGAAGTTGAAGCAATAGAAAGTAAATTGACTGAAAATTGTAAATGGTAGAATGTAAATTGAATAGAAGCTTAAATGACAAGAAATGTAAATT
Source organism: Arachis duranensis (assembly GCF_000817695.3). NCBI lineage: Eukaryota > Viridiplantae > Streptophyta > Magnoliopsida > Fabales > Fabaceae > Arachis > Arachis duranensis. The sequence goes on from NC_029775.3 coordinate 41,721,559, forward strand.
GCAGTAAATGTAAAGGGAATTGGGCGCTGGAAATTAAAGAATTTAAATTACTTAGAAATGTAAATCAAGCTCATAGCAAACTCATGTAAAATTTTAGAAAGGAAATTAGAAAGGAGGCAGAGAATTTAAATTGCACAGAAAGCAAACTCAGCTCAAGAAAATTGTAAAAGTGCAGAAAAAATTACAGAACAGAATTGTAGAGATTAAGAGTGCATAAGCGAAATTGAATTAAGTGTTTACAAGAGCTTTCTATTCTACTCCTACTCCTACTGCTCTCTATTAGAGCCAGCCCTCTTAATGGAATGAAATAGATGCCTTTTAATAAGCTTTCACAAAAATGAAAAATGAAATGAAAATGAAAACAAATTTCAATTAAAATGAAATTCCTATTCTAACTATTTCTTGCGCCTTTGAGTGATGATAATGGGCTTTTCTTGCTTTGGATTTGAAGAATAGTGGATCCGGATGGCTTGGTTCAAATGGCATGGTGTGTTGGTGCAGCTCCAGTGGAGCGCTCCGCTCGGTTGTGTGAGCATCATGCTCACTTTTCTTAGGCCAAGCATGCTCCTTGGTGTCTTGTTGCTCACTAGCACTCACTAAGTGAGCACTATACTGCGCTCAATATTTGAGCGCTTCTCCTTGGTTTGATGCCCCGCTTTCGAGCCTTGGTCAGCACATATTTGGTGCCTTGGGGAGTGCTTTTGGGGCCTTAAAGATGCCTATCACTTGTGCTTCACTTTTGCGCCAATTATAGATTGTTATATAACGTTGGAATGCTCTGAATGTCAGCTCTCCAACGCAACTAGAAGCGCATCAATTGGACATCTGTAGCTCATGTTATGGCCCTTTGAAGAAGGCATGGTCATGTTGTCACAAGGCTTAAAGAAAAGCCCGAAAATGCTCACTCTAGTGAGCATAGCGCTCACTTCTTTGAGCGCCAGCCTTGTGAACTTTGGCCTTCGTGAGCGCTCCCTTGGTTCCTTGGTTGGGGAGCACGAAAATGCTCACTCTGGTGAGCATAGCACTCACTTCTTTGAGCGCTCTCTTGTGCTCCTTCATGGTCATGGGCCACGCTTTTAAAAGCGTGGCCTAAGGTTCCAAAGCGTGCTCAAACTTCAAAGTGTGCCCAAAATTCCTCTTTTCTTCTTTTTAGCTTATTTTGTGCTTCTTTTGCTTCTTTTTCTTCTTATTTCCTACAAAGTTTATAAAATCGAAAGATTAAAGAAATATACTATTTAAGCACAAAAGAATGCAATATTTAAGAACTAATCATAAATTTCTTGTTTGAAAAAGCATAGAAAAACATGGCATGATGACATGTCATCACAATACCAAATTTAAACCTTGCTTGTCCTCGAGCAAGAAAAGAATCATGCAATAGAGATTGACAATCCAAGGTAAGAAGAATAGCAACTCAATGTTCATGGTTGGCTAGTTTTTCATGCATGCCACAATCATAAAAGAAATATAAATGATTGATGCTTAGATCTAGCTCAATTTATGAAATCTTTTCCTTATATTTCTTCCGTGAAACAAGCTTTTGATTTTTTTATTAGCTTCCCCTTTTGGGTGCTTTGCCACATGAGTTAATAACAAAGCTACGACTTTAAATGCTTTATTTTCAAGTATTACCACTTGATACACAAGCACCACAAGCATTTAATTAGAGGACTTCTTTAAGCTCATTTGTTTCTTTTCTTTATTCTTTATTCATTGATGCTCAGAGCTTTGAGCTTTAAGGGAGTGCATTTGCACTTGAGCCTAGCCTTGACTTCTAAGTGTTTTGTTTTCAAGCATTTTGTCTAATACATAAACACCACAAGTACTTAACAAATGAATTGTCATTGGTACTCAGAGCCTTCGACTTTCTCATTCTTTCCTTTTTCCTTTCTTGCCTTAATTTGCAATTGTTTCTTCAAGGTTTTCATGATTTTAAAAGATTTCACAAAAATATCCTAGATGAAAACTTCAATTAAATAAAATCGAATGCAATTTAGCAACAATCAACCATACTAGTCTTCCAATACTTGTATGCACATGCTAAGTTCTTCTTTAATTCCTTGTTTGTTTATGATCATGATACTTTATTGCTTTGAACTTTACAAAACTTAAGTTGGTAGTCATAGTGGCATAGCAACATGTTACATATCAAAATTCAGCCTATGCTTATTCATACACATATGTAAGCGGAGAAGATAAAGACAATCATGCAATTTAAAGTGCTAGAAACAAATGAGAGGAAAAGAAACTTTACAACCTTGTAATTTATCTTCTCTATTGTTGTCATTTTCCTCCCATTCTTCCCCTTCCCCTACCAACTTCAGAGTGCTTGCTCATCCCCAAGTAACAACTAGAACAGTGGTGACGGGGCTAAGATGGATCATGAGTGTCTTACACAATGAAGTGTTAGTAGTACATGTGTTTTAAGCAAGCAAAATCAAAGATAACCATGAAGGCACAAAGAAACACAGACATTGTGATTGCAAAAATTAAGAGGGTGTGCATGATACATTGTATAAAGAATGAGTGTCATACCAAACTTAGTGTGACACTTTCACTTGGAGTTGATGCAAGTATCTAGTAAAGATTGGAAGCAAATTTTGTTGCATAGCAACACCAAACTTAGAATGCAATCACATGTCCATTTTATCTGAACTATGACTAAATGAAACTGTTATATGTTAAACACAATTACCAAGCCAAGAATCTGTCATGAATAAGAATTTCTTGGTGATGTATTAACGAAAATAGTTAATAACATAAAATATTAAAAACAAGGAAATGACTAAAACAAAGAGGAAACTAAAATTGTCTAACTAAAAGAAACATGTCACTGTAAGGCATTATGATTATGCAGACAAGTGGTGTTGATGAATGAATTGCATAGAAAATAAGTGGCACACCAAACTTAGAATTTTAGTGTGACACTTTCATTTTTGATTTGGTGCAATCATCCAGAAAGATTGAAAACAAATTGTTGCTAGGCAACACCAAACTTAGAATGTAATCATATGCCAATTTATTGAATTTTAAACAAAGGAGGTAGAGAAAATAACAAAGCAAGGAAATGAAATATTACCTAAGGTTGGGTTGCATCCCAACACGCGCTCTTTTAGTGTCATTAGCTTGACATGTTGTTCTTCACTTTCTTCCTCTTCTTCCAGTTTGTTAAGAGGAATGACCTCAAGGGGGGAGATAAATCAGCTAGTGTCCCCTGTCTTGGCCTCTCCTCAGCAAGCTTCCTTTTGTTAATGGCTTGATTGAGCTTGCTTGCTGGAACAGAGGTAGGATTGGTGCTCTTGTTAGTTGCCTTCACTTCTTCAATATCAAGACTTGGTAGTTGTCTGTTGGTTGGAGCATTATCTTCATCAAAATCCATTTGAATTGGTGGTTCAATGAGCCATTCATCTATGTAATTCTCTGCTTCACTTGAGTATGAGCTTCCTTGATCATCTTCCTTACTTTCTTGTTCCTTCACCTCCTCCTTTGCACTTAACATTTGACTTAATAGCACTTCATGGAAGAGGTCTGTTGTTCTTCCCAAGATTTCTTCATATCCTCTTCATATCTTTCAATCATATATTAAAGTGTTGAGCATCTTTGGTTCAGGGAAGCTTGTGAGGGTTGTGAATTTTCATGTTTTCTTGTCATCTCAAGTGCAGTTTCAAGTTTAATTTCCTCCACCACCTCATTCTTCATTGAAAGTTTGCTTGACACAGGTGCCTCTTCTTCTTACTTTTCCACTTCCTCCTTCACATCTATCAAGTGGTCTTCATCTTCCTTGCTTAGAAGTTCTGAGAGTTTCCTTATGTTCTCCAAGTGTTCATCCATCTTTTGGAAGAGAATTTCTTGTTTTCTCCAGGATTGTTCTTGCCTTTCCAATAGTTCTCTAGACTTTTGAAGGAGATCCTCAGCTACTAGCTCAAAAGATGAAGGTTAAGAGAAATTTTGTGGTTATATATGCATAATGGTGAGATTGTTTTGAATCGTATGGAATGAATCTTGTGGATTGTGAAATGAGTTTTGTGGTTGGTGAAATGAGTCGTATGGATCTTGGGGGAAATTTTGTATTGAGGCAAAATCAAGTGATGAAGGATTTTCATATGAGAAACTGGGAGGTGAGGTTGGACAATTTCGCATGAATGAATTAAAGGTTTGCTCAAGTAATGATGGCTATTGATAAGTAGAGTGTGACACATTGAGTGCTTTCTGATTTTGATCCTCCCAAGCACAACTTGAAGAATTGTTGAATTCATCACAGTATAGATCATCTTGTTGCATTGGGGGACAATTTTGCATGAATTTATTAAAAGCATAATCAAGAGATGATGTCTCTTGCTGAGTATCATATGGAGCATTAGAATTTCCTTCCCAGCCATAGTTTGTGTTAGTGTCATAACAGTATGATTCACTTTGTGGCTCTGGGAGGAAATTCCTTTCACATGATTTTTCACACTCTTGTTGACATGTCCAGACACCATGAGGGTAATGACATAAATCATTTTGTAGTTCTGGACAGTATCTCATGTGCTTTGTTTGATTAATTTGTGGCTCTAGAGCAAATCTCCATGGATTTGAGTGCTCAAAATTCACAATTTCTTGGGGATACTCCCAGCCACCATTAGAATAATGACTTGAATCATTTTGTGGTGGTGGAAAATATCCCATATGATTCTCTTGCTCATCTTGTGGTTCTGAGACATATCTCCATCGATTGGAGTGCTCATGATCTGTATATTTTTGGTGATATTCCCAGCCATCATTAGAGATTGGTGATGGTGGGTAATATCCCATTGGTGGACGAAAATGTGATTCATTTGTTCTCTTTGTTTTTTGTAAAATTCATTGCTTTTTCTTTCCCTGGAAATGGCGCCAAAAACATGATGCCAATACCATGGTTCACAACTATGTGTGGTCACAACTCCGTTCAACTTAACCAGCAAGTGTACTGGGTCATCCAAGTAATACCTTACGTGAGTAAGGGTCGATCCCACAGAGATTGTTGGTATGAAGCAAGCTATGGTCACCTTGTAAATCTCAGTTAGGCAGATTAAATGGTTTATGATAAGTTCGAAAATAAATAATAAACAGAAAATAAAATAGGATAGAAATACTTATGTAAATCAATAGTGGGAATTTCAGATAGGCGTATGGAGATGCTGTGCTCCTCTTGAATCTCTACTTTCTTATTACATTCATCCAATTTCTTCTTATTCCTTTCCATGGCAAGCTGTATGTAGGGCATCACCGTTGTCAATGGCTACATCCCATCCTCTCAGTGAAAATCGTCCTATGCTCTGTCACAGCACGGCTAATCATCTGTCGGTTCTCAATCAGGTTGGAATAGAATCCCTTGATTCTTTTGCGTCTGTCACTAACGCCCAGCCTTCAGGAGTTTGAAGCTCATCACAGTCATTCAATCTCGGAATCCTACTTGGAATACCACGGACAAGGTTAGACTTTCCGAATTCCCGGAATCCTACTCGGAATACCACAGACAAGGTTAGACTTTCCGGATTCCCATGAATGTCACCATCTATCTAGCTTAGACCACGAAGATTCTGTTGGGAAATCTAAGAGATATGCGCCTGGCCTAAGGTAGAACGGAAGTGGTTGTCAGTCACGCACGTTCATAGGTACGAATGATGATGAGTGTCACGGATCATCACATTCATCAAGTTAAAGTGCAACGTATATCTTGTAATAAGAATAAGGAGAATTGAATAGAAAATAATAGTAATTGTATTGAAACTTGAGGTACAGCAGAGCTCCACACCCTTAATCTATGGTGTGTAGAAACTCCACCGTTGAAAATACATAAGTGAAAGGTTCAGGCATGGCCGAATGGCCAGCCCCCATGGTCTAAGGACTAGGCGTCCAGAGATGTCTAATACACTAGTAAAAAGTCCTATTTATAATAAACTAGCTACTAGGGTTTACATGAGTAAGTAATTGATGCATAAATCCACTTCCGGGGCCCACTTGGTGTATGTTTTGGCTGAGCTTGGTCTATCCACGAGCTGAGGCTTTTATTGGAGTTGTACGCCGAGTTATAGCGTGTTTTGGGCGTTCAACTCCGGGTCGTGACGTGTTTCTGGCGTTTGACTCCAGACAGCAGCATGTACTTGGCGTTGAGCGCCACTTTACGTCATCAATTCCCGAATAATGTATAGACTATTATATATTGCTGGAAAGCTCTGGATGTCTACTTTTCATCGCCGTTGAGGTCGCGCCATTTGGAGTTCTGTAGCTCCAGAAAATCCATTTCGAGTGCAGGGAGGTCAGATTCCAACAACATCAGCAGTCCTTTGTTAGCCTCCTTCTCAGAGTTTTGATCAGGTCCCTCAATTTCAGCCAGAAATTACTTGAAATCATAGAAAAACACACAAACTCATAGTAAAGTCTAGAAATGTGAATTTAGCATAAAAACTAATGAAAACATCCCTAAAAGTAGCTTGAACTTACTAAAAACTACCTAAAAACAGTGCCAAAAAGCGTATAAATTATCCGCTCATCACCCATGAAATCTGTTTGATTATAAGATGAGTTGCACTCCATTTGAATTTTATAAAACAAATCACTAATGAAAATTGAAATTCATGTCATAGAGAAGAATTTCTTAGTGAGGCAATAATTCAAACACCTTGCTATCAGCTTAAAGCAGAGAACAAAAACAAAGAAAATGCTTGATCTAGACTTCTCACCCACTTAATCATTGTCGATCTAAATCAATCCCCGGCAACGGCGCCAAAAACTTGATGAGTGAAAATTAGATTTCCACACAAATTCACCGGCAAGTGTACCGGGCCGCATCAAGTAGTAATTACTCACAAGAGTGTGGTCGATCCCACAAGGATTGATGGATTGAGCAACTTTAGTGAATAATCAGTCCAGTTAAGCTAACATTGGTGAATTGGATGAAATTAAAGCAACAGAAAGTAAATTGACTGAAAATTGTAAATGACAGAATGTAAATTGAACAGAAGTTTCAATGACAAGAAATGTAAATTGCAGTAAATGTAAAGGGGATTGGGCGCTGGAAATTAAAGAGGCAGGATTGGGCGCTGAAAATTAAAAAGGAAGTAAATCTAAGCTTGGAACAAGTGACAGAATCTTAAATGACAAAGAAAGTAAATTGCATCAATAGAAAAGGGAATTGAGGTGCAGGGAAATTTAAATTGCTTAGAAATGTAAATCAAGCTCACAACAAACTCATGTAAAATTTCAGAAAGAAAATTAGCAAGGAGGCAGAGAATTTAAATTGCACAGAAAGCAAACTCAGCTCAAGAAAATTGTAAAAGTGAAGAAAAAGAAATTGCAGAAGAGAATTGTAGAGACTGAGAGTGCATAAGTGAAATTGAATTCAGCGCAGAAAATAAAAGTGTTTACAAGAGCTTTCTATTCTACTCCTACTCCTACTGCTCTCTATTAGAGCCAGCCCTCTTAATGGAATGAAATAGATGTCTTTTTATAGGCTTTTACAAAAATGAAAAATGAAAATGAAAATGAAAATAAATTACAATTCAAATGAAATTCCTATTCTAATTATCTCTTGTGCCTTTTTATAGGATCCGAATGGCTTGGTTCAAATGGCATGGTGTGTTGGTGCAGCTCCAGTGGAGCGCTCCGCTCGGTTGTGTGAGCATCATGCTCACTTTCCTTAGGCCAAGCATGCTCCTTGGTGTCTTGTTGTGCACTAGCACTCACTAAGTGAGCGCTACGCTCAATATTTGAGCGCTACTCCTTGGTTTGATATGCCCCCCTTTTGAGCCTTTGTTAGAGCATTTTTGGTGCCTTGGTGAGTACTTTTGGGGCCTTAAACATGCCTATCACTTGTACTTCAATTTTGTTTTAAATATAAATTATTATATATTGTTGGAAAGCTCTGAATCTCATCTTTCCAACGCAACTGGAAGCGCATCAATTGGACATCTGTAGCTCAAGTTATGGCTCTTTGAAAAAGGCATGGTCATGCTGTCACAAGGCTTAAAGAAAAGCCCGAAAATGCTCACTCTAGTGAGCATAGCGCTCACTTCTTTGAGCGCCAGCCTTGTGATCTTTGGCCTTCATGAGTGCTCCCTTGGTTCCTTGGTTGAGGGGCACGAAAATGCTCACTCTAGTGAGCATAGCGCTCACTTCTTTGAGCGCTACTTGTCTTGGCCTTTGTTGAGCGCTCCCTTGTGCTCCTTCATGGTCATGGGCCACGCTTTTAAAAGCGTGGCCTAAGGTTCCAAAGCGAGCTCAAACTTCAAAGTGTGCCCAAAATTCCTCTTTTCTTCTTTTTTGCTTATTTTGCTTCTTTTTCTTCTTATTTCTGACAAAGTTTATAAAATCAAAAGACCAAAGAAATATACTATTTAAGCACAAAAGAATGCAATATTTAAGAACTAATCATAAGTTTCTTGTATAAAAAAGCATAGAAAAATATGACATGATAACATGTCATCAGCTGGCGTTCAACTTTAACACTCTTCTTTCTAGGGTGTTCTGTTTTCACTGCTGTGAAATCCTGTCTCTTGACTGATGCACATGATCATGACTATAAAACTGAAAGAAAAACAAAATAAATATGGTTGAGTAAGGTTGGGTTGCCTCCCAACAAGCGCTCTTTTAACGTCACTAGCTTGACCTTTAGCTCCTTACGAAGGTGAGTATGGGCTCAGATTTTCACCCCTGATAGTGAGTTTTCTTCCTGTCCTCTCATCTACATGCTCTAGAGATAAGACACGACTCACTGTGTGTGGTTGATAAACCCGAATTTGGTGGTTTATCTTGTGTTGAATTTAGAGGAATTTTATCATCTTTTCCTACATTTATTCAATGAAATAGCATGGTTTTATAATTCTCCTTTAATTATGCTTAAGAGTGAAAACATACTTTTTAGGTCTTAAAATAGCTAAATTTAATTCACCTTGATTCCATTAGATGCCTTGATATGTTTGTCAAGTGATTTCAGGTTTAGAAGGCAAATATTCGATTGAGGGAACGAAGAAAAAGCTTGAGCTAAAAAGGTTCAAATGAGACGGTTCTAGTTGCATTGCAAAGTTAACATCTGGGGCTTCAAATTGATATAAAATTTGTCATAGTTGCTTGGTGTTTAGAGATGCGTACGCGTCATTCTACGCGCACGCATCACAGGATCAGTGTGGATCCACTTTAGCAACTCTTGGCCAGCAATTTCTAGCTCATTTTTTGGCCCAATCCATCTCATTTCTGATGCTATTGAACCCAAGGATTGAAGGGGGAGGAACCAAGTAGTGTTAGTTGGAGTTTTTACCATATTTTAGGATAGAATTCTAGAGAGAAAAGCTCTCTCTTCTCTCTAAAATGAGGATTAGATTAGATTCAAATCTCTTCTTAGATCTATGTTTTAATTCTTGTTTTCATGTACTTTTCCTTTCAATTTCTTGTTGCTACATCTTTGCTCTCTTATTTCTTCTTGTTAATTTCTTCTATTTTGCTATTTTTATGTTCATGCACTCACGTTGGATTTTAATTTCCTTTAATGTAATTTTATGTTTTATGTTCATTTATTGTTTATTTGCTTTGTTATTGTTAATTCCTTGCAATTGGTAGTTGTTAGATTTTATCTTTTCTTGCCATTTATTATGCTTTCCTTCTATGCCTTCCAAGTGTTTGATATAATGCTTGGGAGGATGTTAGAGTAGATTTTTGTGTTCTTGGCTTGGGATGTTAACATAGGTGACCTTGAGTTACTAATGTCCAAGTGACTGATAATTGAGGTCCATTGATTGACACTAGATTCCACTAAGTTAATTAGTGAGTGGCTAGGACTTATGGTTTGGGATTGATAAACTCATTTGACTTTCCTTCACTTGTTAAAGGATGACTTAATGAGATTGATCCTTGCAATTATCATGTTGTGGTTAGTGACAAGGATAAAAATCCTTATCCATCAACCCTTGCCAAGACCTTTTTATCATTTGAGTTTCATTTACTTTTCTTGTCTCCTATTCAAAACCCCAAAAACACTTATCCCATAACCAATAACAGGAACACTTCCCTGCAATTTCTTGAGAGACGACACGAGGTTTAAATACTTCGGTTTCTTTTTATTGGAATTTGTACTTGTGACAAACTAAATTTTTTATTAAGGAATTGTTTGTTGGTTTAGAAACTATACTTGCAACGAGAATTCAAAATGGCGCCGTTGCTGGGGAATTGCAATGGTGTTATGTTATTGGCTATTGTGAATATCTTGCTTTTTGGCTATTTCGTGGTTTTGCTAGTACTTAGGAGTTTATTTATTTCTTTAGTTCTTTTTGATATACTTTATTTTGATTTCATCTTTTCCATATGAATTCTCATCCTTGTGGTTTTGTATATGGTTATGACTATGTTGTAGGTGATGAAAACTTTAATGATGGCTCACATTATGGGAGAGATGAATTCTTGAGAAGGGAGCCACATCCATATGAGCAATAACCATTGCAACCTCCTCATTCAAGCTACTATAATGGTAATCCCTCCTATAATGAATATCATTCTAATGGATATGATGGTTCGTATCATGATTATGCCACTCAACCACCATTATTCCATGCACTATACTCTCAACATAACCCTCAAACACCATCATTCCAACCACCATATTCTTAATCCACATCCTATTTCCACAAATTACCTCCACAAAATCCTAATCCATACCCCCTATACATACCCTTGTGATAATTATGACCAAGCACTCATTGAACCACCACCACTCCAACATCTTTACCCTTCCAACCATGTTCCCATGGATGATACACTTGATATTATTCTTCAAGAGCAAAGGGAGCTTCAAACCTCACTTAATACCACCTTCACCGGTTTTGCTTCTACCCTCCTAAAGCTTATATCCTGTATACCTCTACCTTCTACCAACAACCAAAGCACCTTCCAACCTTCAAGCTTTAGTGCATCTCCATGATGTGCGGAAAACGGTCCGACACAAAACTCACCGGCAAGTGTACCGGGTCGCATCAAGTAATAAAACTCACGGGAGTGAGGTCGATCCCACAGGGATTGAAGGATTGAGCAATTTTAGCTTAGTGGTTGATTTAGTCAAGCAAACAAGAGTTGATTTGAGTGATTTGTAATTGACTGAAACTAAATTACAGGAATTGTAAAGGGGAGTGGGTGAATTGCAGGAAATTAAAGGGAACAAAAGGAAAAAGAGCTGAATCTTAAATTGCAAGAAATTTAAATTACAGAAACTTAAAGTGCAAGAAATCTAAATTGCTTGAATTGTAAATGGGTCAGGGATGTGGGATTGCAGAAATTAAACAAAGAACAGTAAAATTAAACAAACGGAAGAGGAGAAGATGGATTCAATTAAACTAGATCTCAAACAGAAATGTAAATAAGCTTGGTGAAGCATTCAACAAGGAAATTAAAATTGAAAAACAAATGGAGATTGAGACAGAAGTTCCTCAATTCTTCACACTCAAGACTCAAACAAAACCCAGTAAAGAAAACAAAAAGATCAGAGGAAGAAGAAGTGAATTCTCTCCTCCAATTCTCAAGCTATTGCAGAAAAAAAAATGGAAAGTGAGCTCTCAAGTTGACTAAGGATGAAAATTAAATTGAAAGTATGTTTTTCCTCTAATCCTAACTAACACCTATTTATACACTTTCTATTTTGGATCTAAGAATTTTGAGTGGGCTTGAAAGATGGGTGAAGAATTGAATTCAATTGGATTTTTAGATGAGTTTCAGCCCATATTGCTCCCAGGAGGCTGCTCTGCTCTTGTGGAGGGCAGAGCTGGGAAGCCTTGCATGTGGATCCAATTAGCATGCCAAGTATGGGAGAGGCATCAGGATGCTGCCCTGCCCTTGTGGAGAGCAGGGCAGTGGTGTCATGGTGCGTGCCTTGCTTCCATGCCCGTGCTGTGATGCGCCAAGGATGCGCGCCCAAGCTCCCTTGTTGCGCGTCAATTGTGCGTGCTGGCCGTGCCAAATTGTGCGCCATGCACCAAGGAATGCTGCTCTGCCCTCCTTGTGGGCAGCGCAAGCTTTCAATGTTCTTGGGTGAGGTCCCAAGTTCGAAACTTGCTGGATGGCTTTTGTTGCCCCATTTTTCTTGGTTTTCTTGGCACCAAAGTAGCGCCTAGTCTCTTGCTTCCTCAAGGTCTTGTGTTCGATCCTTGGAGGTTGAAAACAAGCTAATTTTGGCTTGTTTTCCTTTCATTTGAACGCTACTTCCTTCCCTCTTGAGCTTGGTTCGAAACCCATGGGTGGCACTTGGAGAACAATTTCCTTGAATTTTTCCATGAGGAGCCCGAAATTGCTCTTGAGGAGGACAGGGCAGAATTTTTCCTTCCCTTATTTCTTGGCCTATAATTGTGCTCTGCCCTCAAGGAGGGCAGGCCAGTGAAGCCTTGAATGCTTGGTTCATTGTTGTGCTCCCTTGGGGGGCAGTGTGCTCTTGTGGAGAGCAGTGTTGCTTCCTTCCTTCCATGCGCCACACTCTTTTCTTCCTTGGGCCATGCTTTCTTAAGCCACGCTTCATTCTTTTCTTCTTTTCTTCACCTACAAATAATCAAAGCAAACAATCAAAGTATCACCAAATTCACAAGGTTCATAAATCATTCAAAAATTAATTAAATTTATCTTGAATCTAATGATTTAGCATCAATTAAAGGGTGGTTGATTGATTCAAATAAAACATGCAATTCCACTCTAAATTGCTTACTTATAGTACAAGAAAGTGCATAAAAACTAGTGAAACAAGTGAAATTAGCTTGAAAAATGGGTATATGATGACTTGTCATCACAACACCAAACTTAAATCTTGCTTGTCCCCAAGCAAGCATCAAAATTAAGAGAAAATGAAATGAAAAATAAAAGCATACATATTCTTATTAGGCAATTAGTAGAACTTGGTTCATGGAGTTTTTATGCAGATAATGATAACTCAGTTATTGTTTGCTGTTACATAATATACACTTTTCCTCAAAGGCGTACTAAGCTTGCTATTATAAGGTTTACTTTTTACTTGCTCCCTTGCTAACTTTTCTTTTCTTATTTTGCTTAACAAGCTTATTATTCTTTGAAGGCTTGGTGTCAAATGTTGCAGTAGCCTTTGGCTTTATTTTTACTCAACATTTCTTCACCACAGACACATGGCTCACTATTTCCTCCTAGGATCATTGATGCCCAGCACCTCTTTGGATAACTAAATGTTCTGTAGCTAGGTTGCTCTTTATTATGGACTTTCAATTGGACATCCCAAATCAGTTGATCTAAGTGGCCAGGTTTTGAAATACCCCTTAGAATTTACTTATCCAAGCATATCCTAGTACAAAAACACCACAGGCATGTGTCCTAGGGTCCAAGCTATTGGTGCCTAGCCTTATTATTTGTTTTTCTTGCCACATTGGCTTTTTCTTCTTCCTTTTCTTTCTATTTTTTTTTTGTTCTCAAGGGATTCTTTTTTTCTTTACTGATAGAAACCTTTATGACAGCAAGCTAGATCACACCTCAATGAAAATGACATTATGCAACAATTATTTCATGAGTTATGCATTTAATCAAACACATATACCACCATTAACTTCCATTCTAACTTATGCAACATTGGACATTTACTTTCTAATTCAAACATTTCTCTTTTATTTAAGCATACGGAAACAAAACAAAATTTAAAGCTAAGTGATGAATGACAAGCATTATGCAGATAAGCATACTTAATCAAACAACTTCACTTGCAACTAGATGAACACTTTAGCAAGACATACAAGAATTCCTGAATTAAAACATTTCACAACAATAAGGATTAAGTGTAGATACAACCTTTTGGGTTGCAGCTTTTCATTCTTCCTCTTGTTGTATCCTTTTTGAGTCACAATGTAAATTGCCTTCAATTGTTGGCTAATTTCCTGCATAATTCTCAAAAGTTGCTTGCTTCTCAAGCCCTTAAATGAATGGTTAGTATGCATAAATTGAGTGTGTCTTTTGGATTAATTTTGGTGTAGGAACACCAAACTTAATTGCTTGCCACTGCCTCTGATGCAACAAGTTAACCATATGTGGAATCTTGTGTCCTTGCTAAAGGTTATGGAATTAAAACTAGAAAGCAGTTAAATAGTTGAATAATTTGTCTGATTGCTTGGAGCTAGCATTGTGCAAGAAGTGAGAATGTGTTTTTAAATGAGATTTTGGTGGAACACCAAACTTAGAATCCTTCATTCTTTCTTAAATTGTTTTGGTGTGCAACACCAAACTTAACTCCTTGCAATGCATACTAATTATTCAACATTTTTATTGAAAAAGCTATGAAAAGAAAACTACCTCAGGTTGGGTTGCCTCCCAACAAGCGCTTCTTTATTGTCACTAGCTTGACATCCTTCATTGTTGCTTCAAGAAGGCTGTAGGTTTGAACCTCTTTTTCCTTGTCCCATTGTCCTCCTAGGTATAGTTTTGCTCTATGACCATTTGCTGTGAATTGACTCTTCATTGCTTCGTCTAGCAATTCAATACTTCCATAAGGAAAAACCTTGGTTACCAAATATGGACTGATGACAAGTCATCATATACCCATTTTTCAAGCTAATTTCACTTGTTTTGTTAGCATTTATGCACTTTCTTGCATCCTAAGTAAGTGATTTGGAGTGAAAATGCATAACTTCTCTAAATCAAGCAACCACCATGAAATTAATGATAATCCACGAGGTTTGAGCTAATTTTAATTGAATTTTAATTGATTTATAAGCCTCTTGAATTTAGTGATACATGGAGTGGTTGTTTTGGTTTATTATAGGTGAAGAAAAGAAAAGAAAAGGAAAAGCGTGGCCTAAGAAGTGTAGCCCAAGGAAAGGAATGCATGGCCAAAGTAATAGGAAGCGTGCCGCATGCAAGGGGGAGGCAA
>NC_029775.3:41738734-41741405 GCF_000817695.3 Arachis duranensis
CTATTGAGGAAATGTCCACCAGAGATGTTCACTGAGTGGGACAAGTTACAGAACTTCTATGAGGGACTCACTCTTAAAGCTCAAGAAGCACTTGATCATTCAGCTGGAGGCTCTTTGTAATTCATGAAAACTACAGAGGAAGCTCAAAACCTCATTGATATGGTGGCTAACAACCAATATTTCTTTGCTCATCAAAGACAACGCCAACCATCACAAAGAAGAGGAGTAATGGAGTTGGAAGGAGTGGATTCAATTCTAGCTCAGAACAAGATAATGCAGTAGCAGATTCAACAACAGTTTGAGCAAATGGGCAAAAGGATTGATGGCTTGCAAGTGGCAGCAGTGAGCACCACAAGCCAACCACCAACTACTTGGGTGCAAAATGAAGAAACTCAAGAGGAGGAACAACAAGAGCTAGTCCAATACATGCACAACCAAAATCCTGGAACAAATGAAGTCTATGGTGATACTTACAATCCATCTTGGAAGAACCATCCCAACCTCAGATGGGGAGACAACCATAACCAAAACCAACAACCATGGCAAAGAAACACAAGTCAGAACAATTGGAAAAACACAAACCACAACCCCCAGCCAAACACTAACCAAAATACATACAGAAAACCACAAAATAATTACCCCAACTCTAACCAGTATCCACCCAATAACCACCCAACAAATCCAAACACCTATCATCATCCATCAACACCCCAAAACCAACCAATCTCACAAGACTCTCAGAGGATTACTAATCTAGAGATGCTCATGGAGAAGATGATGAAGAACCAAGAATTGACAACAAAGAACCAAGAAGCCTCCATGAAGAACCTAGAGAGGCAGATTGGACAAATCTCTAAGAAGATTTATGTTGAAAAACCATCAAGTTCACTACCTAGTGATGCCATTCCCAACCCAAAGGAATAATGCAAGGTCGTGCAACTAAGAAGTGGAAAGATGTTAGTGGATGGTAACCAAGGGGCAACCAAGCATAATGACACTGAGCCAACAAAGAATGATGAAGCCACCAACAAGGACATAATGACCAAGAATGTCCCAGGAGAACTCACAGAAGAGAACAACAAACCACAGAATTTGAAGAAAGGAAAGCAAATCATGGAAGAACCAACCCCAAGACAACATCAAGTGGAGAAGAGCCCAACACCACCACTACCTTATCCACAGAGATTTCACAAGGAAACAAAGGATCAGCACTTCCACAAATTTCTTGAGACTTTCAAGAAGTTACCAAGATGTCACTAGTCATGGCAGACAGATCCATCAAGATACCAAATGGAATTGTGGAGAATTTGCTAGTAAAAGTTGGAGAGTTTATTTTCCCTGCAGACTTTGTAATCCTTGATACTGATGAGGAAGGCAACAATTCAATCATCTTGGGCAGACCATTTCTAGCAACTGCAAGAGCCATTATAGATGTGGAAAAATGAGAAATGATTTTCAGAGTACACAATGAGCAGATGATCATCAATGTTTTTAAGTCAATGCAACACCTTCCTGAGCATGAAGATCATTTGAGGGTGGATATGATAGAGAGCTTGGTGGAAGAAATGTTAGCCATTGATCAGCATGAGCAAGAAAAAGACAATCAAGAAACAATAGAGGAACATGTGGCTGAGGCTTTCATAAACAAAGAGGTGGAACCAAGCAAGAAAGAAGAGGTGCAAAAACAAGAACTGAAGCCATTACCTTCTCATCTCAAATACGCATTTCTTGGGACTTCAGAAAGCCTCCCGGTGATCATCAATTCGTCCTTGACAAAGAAAGAAGAAGGAGAGCTTCTTGATGTTCTCAGAGCCCACAAGGATGCCTTAGGATGGACCATTGATGACCTGAAAGGCATCAGCCCTACAGTATGCATGCATAAGATTCTTTTGGAGGACAATTCCAAAGCAGTAATTTAACCTCAGAGAAGACTAAACCCTGCAATGAAGGAAGTCATCCAGAAGGAAGTGATGAAGTTATGGAATGCAAGAATCATATATCCTATTTCCGATAGCTCATGGATAAGCCCAGTCTAAGTGGTACCAAAGAAAGGAGGGATGACAGTCATTACCAATGAGAAGAATGAACTTATTCCCACCAGAACAGTGACAGGGTGGAGGATGTGTATTGACTATAGAAGATTGAATGATGCCACACGCAAAGATCACTTCCCACTTCCTTTCATTGATCAAATGCTTGAAAGGTTGGCTGGCCATGCTTATTATTGCTTCTTGGATGGCTATTCTGGGTATAATCAGATAGTGGTGGATCCAAAAGACCAAGAAAAGACTTCATTCACATGCCCAGTTGGAGTTTTTGCCTATAGAAGAATGCCATTCGGATTATGCAATGCCCCAGCCACTTTTCAAAGGTGTATGCTTTCCATTTTCTTAGATATGGTTGAAAAATTTTTAGAGGTTTTCATGGATGATTTCTCTGTTTTTGGTGATAATTTCAATACTTGCTTAAATCATCTAACTCTTGTCTTGAAACGGTGCCAAGAAACTAATTTGGTTTTGAACTGGGAGAAGTGCCATTTCATGGTACCTGAGGGGATTGTTCTTAGTCATAAAGTCTCAAGAAGAGGAATAGAGGTTGACAAAGCAAAAGTGGAAATAATAGAAAAACTCCCTCCACCAACCAATGTGAAATCTGTTAGAAGTTTCTTGGG
>NC_029775.3:41746189-41783568 GCF_000817695.3 Arachis duranensis
TTTCTGAGTTTTGGGTGTGAGAAATTGAGGAAATTCTGTCTCAATTCCCATTCAAATTCTCTTCCATTCTCTTTCTGCATAATTGAATCCCTTTACATTTTCTTTACTGCTTTCTCTTCTAATTCTTGTCAATTGCTTTGTTAACTTGGATCTAGGAAGGCAAATAGAGATCTAGGCTCTGCTACCTAGTCTCTTGAGACCTGAGACCCAATTTTACTTTTGGTTCTTCTGTGAACCTTGCTGCATTTTAATTTCCTATTCTGTTTGAATTTCAGTTTACTCCAATTCATCTTCTACTTAATTGAGTGCTGCAATTTACTTCTTCTTTGTTTAGATCCTGCAATCCCATTCCTCAATTCCCTTTTATATTCAAGCAATTTACATTCCTTGCCATTTAAGTTACTGCAATTTACATTTCTTGCACTTTAAGTTTCAGTCATTTAGTTTCTTGTTCTTTAAGATTCAGTCCATTTTACTTTCCTGTTCTTTAATTTACTGCAAATTCCCCTCTCCCTTTACATTTACTGTCATTTACTTCCTGTTAAACACAAATCACTCAACCAATACTTGATTCGCTTGACTAAACCAACCACTAAACTAAAATTGCTCAATCCTTCAATCCCTGTGGGATCGACCTCACTCATGTGAGTTATTATTACTTGATGCGACCCGGTACACTTGCCGGTGAGTTTTGTGTTGGATCGTTTTCCACACATCATGGACCAGTCCACTTAGATTTAAGCTTGCTAGGGAACACCTTGAGTCGTGAGTTGTACAAGAGTACTTGCTGTCCAGGTTTGAATTCTTTCTTCAAGATCTTCCTGTCATGCCACCTCTTGGCTTTTTCCTTGTATATCTTGGCATTTTCATAGGCTTCTAGCCTAAATTCATCAAACTCATTTAGCTGCAACAACCTTTCTCCCCTGCTGCTTCAGAGTCAAGATTTAAGAGTTTAGTAGCCCAAAAAGCTTTGTGTTCAAGCTCTACAGGGAGGTGACAAGATTTGCCATATAATAGCTGAAAGGGGGACTTCCCAATGGGAGTTTTGAAAGCTGTTCTGTATGCCCAGAGTGCATTTTCCAACTTCCTAGCCCAATCCTTTCTTGTGTTTCCTACCATCTTCTCTAGAATCTTCTTCAATTCTCTGTTTGCTAATTCAGCCTGCCCGTTAGTCTGAGGGTGGTATGGTGTGGCTACTTTATGAATAACTCCATATTTATGAAGAAGTTTCTCCATTTGTTTGTGATGCCAGGGCATCTTGGCTAGTTTTACTAGCCATTTTTTGTATGCTTTAGGTTGGTTTCATGCATTTTCTTAGGAAATAAGCAAGTATTTGGTTGAAAATGCAATCATAGCATGATTCAAGCAAACATTGTGAATTTTGAATGATTTCATGAGAATTATGCATAAATTGAATGATAAATTGGATGATGCATGATCCCATGATTAAGAGCAAGACTTTGATACACTTTGTTTGATTGATTTCAGGCCAAAAGAAGAAGAGAAGAGCCACGTTAGTGGCTACGTTAGTTACACTAACGTGGACACTAACGTGGAAGGAAGGAAAGCCCCAACGTTAGTGAGAAAAGTTAGTGGCATTAACTTTGGAGAAAGGGGTATAAGCCAACGTTAGTGGAAAAGGTGAACGCCATTAACATTTTCGAAGCAAAAAGACCCACGTTAACAGCCACGTTAACTAAGTTAACGTGGTAGTTAACGTGGAAAGAAAGGAAGATGCCAACGTTAGTGGAAAAGGTGAACGCCACTAACGTTTTCGAAGCAAAAAGACCCGCGTTAACAGCCACGTTAACTTAGTTAACGTGGTAGTTAACATGGAAAGAAAGGGAGATGCCAACGTTAGTGGAAAAGGTGAGTGCCACTAACGTTGGCGAGGCAAAAAAAAGACCCACGTTAACTTCTACGTTAACTAAGTTAACGTGGAAGTTAACGTAGGCAAAAGCCCACCTGGCAGCCTGACCATGCCTTCTTCAAACACGCATAACTTGAGCCATAAAGCTCCAAATGAGATGATTCTAGCGGCATTGGAAAGTAGGATTCTAGAGCTTTCCAAGCACATATGGCACTACATGGTTGACACTAAATTTGTGGGAGAAAATCTGCCCCGAAAGTGCAAAGATGAACATGGTATCAACCTGTAGTAAGGCCAACTGACCTCTTCACCTTCCAAGAAGTATAACGCGAGCTGTAGAGCTCTAAATGATGTGCTTCTAGAAGCCTTGGAAAGTAGACATCCAGAGCTTTCCAACAATATATAATAGTATGGGGTGGACATTAAGTTTGAGCCCCTGATCGCTAGCGTTGTTGTGACTCACATTTTCCATTAACGCTAGTCGCTAGCGTTAACGTGACTCACGTTTTCCATTAACGCTAGCGACTATGCCAGCGACCATGTCCACTTCAAAG
Source organism: Arachis duranensis (assembly GCF_000817695.3). NCBI lineage: Eukaryota > Viridiplantae > Streptophyta > Magnoliopsida > Fabales > Fabaceae > Arachis > Arachis duranensis. Next base: position 41,748,614 of record NC_029775.3, read on the forward strand.
GAGCATAACTTGAGTTACAGAGATCCAATTGAGGTGATTTCAGTTGCGTTAGAAAGCTGACATTCAGAGATTTCCAAAGATAATATAATAGTCTATAGTGGGCATGAAATTGGAGCACAAACAAGAGGCATCTTTTAAGCCCCAAAAACACCAAAGCAATAAAGCCAAGTCACCCTGGACCTTAATTTGATTCACTTCTCTTGGACCACCTGATGGTATTTTTTGTGGAAAAAACGAATTTCCAAAACACCTAAAACTCACCGGCAAGTGTACCGGGTCGTATCAAGTAGTAAAACTCACTTAGAGTGAGGTCGATCCCACAGGGATTGATGGATCAAGCAACTTTAGTGGGTGATTAGTTTAGTCAAGCTAACATTGAAGTGAATTGTGTGAAATTGTAGCCAACAGAAAGTAAATGGCAGTGAATTTGCAGTTGCAGAATGTAAATTGGCAAGTAACTTAAAGAGCAAGAAATGTAAATTACAGAAACTTAAATGACAAGAAATGTAAATTGCATCAAATGTAAAGGGGGTTGGGTGCTGGAAATTAAAGAGAGCAATGAAGCAAGCAATCAAGGAGATCTTGAGAACAAGTAACAGGAAGCTTAAAGTGCAGGAAAATTTAAATCAAGCTCACAGCAACTCAAATGTAAATTTCAGAAAGGGAAACTTGCAGGAAATTAAAATAACACGAAAGTAAATTGAAAGCAATAACAATAGAAAGCAATGGGAACCAAAGATCAAAAGCAAACTCAATGTAAATTGAATTTTAACTTGCAGCAAAAGGAAATTATAGCAAATATCAAACAGGAAAGTAAAATTACTTGAAGAATTAAAAACAGAAAATGACTGCTGCTAAATTGCAGCAATTAAAAGAATGTTGAAGATCTCAGGGGTGGAGGAGACTAGAAAACAAGTCTAGATCTCAAGTCCTTCCTTGATCCGACAAGAGAAAAGTTGCAGAAAAGTAAAAGAATAGATTGCAGAAGAAGAAGATTTAAAACAGCAAATGAAAATTGAATTATGCAGTAAAAGAACAAGATGAATCTCAAATCAGGAATGAAACAGAATTCCTTCATTCCCAATCCAAAATTCAAAAGAAAACTTAAAAGAGAGAGCTATTCTAATGGAGTTGCCCTCCAATATTCTCTAATGGGGGCTATCCTTTACAAAGATGAAAATGATGCCTTATTTAGGCTTTACAAAGTGAAAATGAAATTCAAACAAATTAAAATGAAAATCCTAATTCTAGCTTGTTCTTGTGCCTTTGAGTGATGATGTGGGTTTTGCTTGCTTTTGATTTGAGGAGAAATGGGTTTGGTTGGCCTTGATTCAATTTGGAAAAGAATTGAATTAATTTGGATTTTTATTGAATTTTTGGCCCATGTGAAAATTGCTCCCAGGAGGATGCTCAGCTCACAAGGTGAGCTGAGCATTGGTGCCTTGGTGCAAAAATTGTTGCGCACCTTGTGCCCCTGGACCGTGTCAAATATTTGTGTGGTGCACCATGAGTAGCGCTCAGCTCTCCAAGTGAGCTGAGCATTGGAGCTTTGTGTGAGGGGCGTCTTGATCCCTTAAAATATTTTGCGTGCCAAGTCTTGGACATCATCAGGGTAGCGCTCAAGTGGTGCTAGGAGTGCACCTTCCTTGCTGAAGCCTCCGTGTTCGAAACTTGTTGGCAACATTTTGGCCAATTTTGGCTTATTTTCCTTGCAAGGAGCGCTCCCCCACTCCCCTTTGGTCATGGGTTCAAATCTAATTATTTCTTCACTTGGAGCAAGCGCAACCAATTTCCTTGAATTTCTTTTGATGAATGCCCGATAATGCTCACTTGGTGAGCTGAGCATTATTTTTCCCTTCCTTGTTTCTTTGCTTCAAACAAAGTGAGCAGAGCATTGAAACATTGCCTCCTTGGAATTTTCCTTTGTGCTCTTTTCATGTGCCACACTTCCTTATGTTCTTTGCACACTTTTCTTTTCCTTGAGCCACACTTCTTAAGCCACGCTTTCTTCTTTTCTTCTTTTCGTCACCTACAAGAAATCAAAACAACCAATTAAAGTATCACCAAATTCACAAGGTTTATAAATCATTAAAAATCAATTAAATTTAGCCTAAACCTCATGATTTAGCATCAATTAGATGGTGGTTGTTTGATTCAAAGAAGTCATGCATTTTCATTCCAAATTACTTACTTATAATGCAAGAAAGTGCATAAAACTTATTGAAACAAGTGAAAATTGCTTGCAAAACTAGCATATGATGACTTGTCATCACCACCCAACCTCAAGGAAGCAAGCCCAGAAGTGTCAACCAATCAAGGCCACGAGAAGCATCTAGAATAGGAATTTTCATTTAATTGTAATATGCTTTTAATTTCATTTTGTCATTTAGGAGAACCTATATAAAGGCTTTAGTTTTTACTTTGAAAGGAGGGATTGGACGGAAGGGAACACAGAAATTGGGATTGGAAGAGGGGTCTTCGGACTCCCTCCCCTCACTCACTTTTCCTTCTCTTCTTTTCTTTGTACTTTTCATTTATGAATTTGGAAGTTTCAATGTTAGTTTTACCAATTTGGGTTTGGATGGATATGTGTGACTATAATCCTACCAATACTTGATTTGGGAATGCATGTGGTATAATCAGTGCCCATACTTCATCTTTTCTCATGAGCAATTGACCAAGGAATTGGCTATTGATCAAGATTTGAGAGATTGGGTTACCAAGGAATTGGAATCCAATCACTTAAGATTGCCAAGGAGATCAATGAATGCATTGATTGAGGAAGAGATGAGAATGAACTTGATCCGGAGAATTGCAACATCTCTTGATCCCAATGTTCATTTTATTTTTAGTTCTTACATTTACTTTTCTTGCCATTTTACTCTTCTGCACTTTATAGCTTTTCTTTACTTTTATGCCATTTACATTTCCTTGTTACTTATCACTCCAATATGATTTGTCTAACTAGGATAATCAATTAATCATTGTTTGCTTAATCCGTTAATCTCTGTGGGATTCGACCTCACTCTATTGTGAGTTTTACTTGACGACAATTCGGTATACTTGCCGAAGGGAAATTTGTTGAGAGACAAGTTTTCATGCATCAAGTTTGTTACAAAAATGACAACCACTATCACTAATAAGACCCTTGGGCACTCCATATCTAGTGAAAATATGCTTCATGAGGAATTGAAGGACAATTTGCGCATTACAGGTAGTTGTGGCTATGGCTTCCACCCACTTTGAGACATACTCCACTGCTACCAAGATATATCTGAAAGAATAGGAAGGGGGAAAGGGTCCCATGAAGTCAATGCCCCATAGATCAAATAATTCTAATTCTAAAATGAAATTCTGCGGCATCTCATTCCTTCTTGTCAATCCTCCTGCTCTCTGGCATTCATTACATTGGTGAAAAAACTCTCTGGCATCTTTGAAGATAGTTAGCCAATAGAAGCCACTCTGCAGTATCTTTGCAGCTGTTCTTTCTGGATCAAAGTCTCCACCATAAGCTGAGCCATGGCAATGCCATAATATATCCCTTATTTCACTCTTAGGGACACACCTTCTAATCACTCCATCAAGACATCTCTTGAACAGGAAGGGTTCATCCCACAAGAATTTCCTTGCTTTATTGATTAACTTCTTCACTTGTTGCTTAGAGAACTCTTGAGGTATCTTCCTCCCCACTTTGTAGTTTGCTATGTCAGCAAACCAAGGTGTTTGCTGGATCTGTAAAAGGTGTTCATCTGGAAAGCTTTCATTTACGGGTTAGGAGGCTTTTTGAATTATTTCTTGTGGTAGCCTCGACAAATGATCAGCAACTCGGTTTTCAGTGCCCTTCCTGTCCTTTACTTCAATGTCAAACTCTTGTAGGAGCAATATCCACTTGATAAGTCTTGGTTTAGCATCCTGCTTTGACATCAAATACTTAAGGATAGCATGGTCAGTATAAACCATAATTTTGGACCCTATCAAGTATGATCTAAACTTATCAAATGCATAAACTACAACTAATAATTCCTTCTCTGTTGTGGTGTAATTTTTTTGAGCCTCATTCAACACCTTACTTGCATAATATATGACATGATGCAAGTTTTCCTTCTTTTGTCCAAGCACAGCACCAATTGCAATATCACTTGCATCACACATGAGTTCAAAATGTAGTTCCCAATCCGAGGGTGTGATGATTGGTGCTGTTGTGAGTCTGTTTTTTAAAGTTTCAAAGGTATGCTGGCAGTTTTCATAAAAAATAAAAGGATTATCAATCATTAACAGATTACTAAAAGGTTTGGCTATTTTAGAAAAATCCTTGATAAACCTTCTATAAAATCCTGCATGCCCCAAGAAACTTCTAACAGATTTCACATTAGTTGGTGGAGGGAGCTTCTCTATGATCTCCACCTTTGCCTTGTCAACCTCTATCCCTTTTCTTGAAACTTTGTGACCAAGAACAATCCCCTCGGGCACCATGAAATGGCACTTCTCCCAGTTCAAAACCAAATTAGTTTCTTGGCACCGTTTTAAGACAAGAGTTAGATGTTTCAAACAAGCATTCAAATTGTCACCAAAAATAGAAAAGTCGTCCATGAAAACCTCTAAAAACTTTTTGACCATATCTGAAAAAATGGAGAGCATACACCTTTGAAAGGTGGCTGGGGCATTGCATAGCCCAAACGGCATCCTTCTATAGGCGAAAACTCCAAATGGACATGTGAATGAAGTCTTTTCTTGGTCCTTTGGATCTACCACTATCTGATTATACCCAGAATAGCCGTCCAGGAAGCAATAGTTAGCATGGCCGGCCAATCTTTCAAGCATCTGGTCAATGAAGGGGAGTGGTAAGTGATCTTTGCGTGTGGCGTCATTCAGCCTCCTATAGTCAATACACATCCTCTATCCTGTCACAGTTCTTGTGGGAATGAGTTCATTTTTCTCATTAACAATGACTGTCATCCCACCCTTCTTTGGTACCACTTGAACTGGGCTTATCCATGAGCTATCAGATATAGGGTAGACTATCCCTGCATTCCACAACTTCATTACTTCCTTCTAGACAACTTCTTTCATTGTGGGATTTAGCCTTCGCTGAGGTTGAACCACTGGTTTGGAATTGTGCTCCAAGAGGATTTTATGCATACACACTGCAGGGCTGATACCTTTCAGGTCATCAATGGTCCATCCTAAAGCATCCTTGTGAGCTTTGAGTACATCAAGAAGTTCTCCTTCTTCTTTTTTTGTCAGGGATGAATTGATGATCACTTGGAAACTCTCTGATGTGCCAAGGAATGCATATTTGAGATGGGTGGGTAATGGCTTCAGTTCTTGTTTTTCTACTTCTTCCTTCTTGCTTGGTTTCACCTCTTTGTCAATAGAGATCTCAGCTGCTTGTTCCTCTCTTGTCTCTTGATTATTTTCCTCTTCTTGCTCATGATGATTAGTGTCTAACATTTCTTCTACCAGGCTTTCTATCATGTCCACTCTCAGGTAATCCTCTTGCTCAGGAGGGTGTTGCATTGACTTGAAAATATTTATGACCATTTGTTCATTGTGTACTCTGAAGATCATCTCTCCCTTTTCCACATCGATAATAGCTCTTGCAGTTGCTAGAAATGGTCTTCCCAAGATGATTGAATTATTTCCTTCCTCTTCAGTGTCCAAGATCACAAAATCCTCAGGGAAGATAAACTCCCCAACCTTTACTAACAGATTCTCCATAATTCCATTAGGTGTCTTGATTGATATATCAGCCATGACTAGTGACATCCTAGTGGGTTTGAGTTCTTTTATCGCAAGCTTCCTCATCATGGACAGGGGCATTAAATTGATACTAGCTCCAAGATCACAAAGAGCCTTGTCTAATGTCGTTTTGCCTATGGTGCAAGCAACTACAAAACTCCCTGGATCTTTAAGCTTTGGTGGGATTCCCTTTTGAAGCACAGCGTTACATTCTTCAGTGAGCAGCACAGTCTCCTTCTCCAGCCAACTTCTTTTCTTGTTGATAAGTTCCTTGAAGAACTTGGCATATAGAGGATTTTGCTCCAATGCCTCAGCCAAGGGTATGTTGATCTCTAGCTTCTTGAAAGTCTCGAGGAACTTATGAAAGTGCTAATCCTTTGCTTCTTTATGGAATCTCTGTGGATAAGGTAGTAAAGGTATAAGACTCTTCTCCACTTGCTGCTGTCTTGGATTTGGCTCTTCTATGATCTGCTTTCCCTTCTTTAAATTCTGTGGTTGGTTGTTCTCTTCTGTGAGCTTTTCTGGGACATTCTTGCTTGTTATGTTCTTGTTGTTAGCTCCCTCTTTCTCTGTTGGTTCTTTGTCACTCTCCATAGGCTTCTTGGTTGCCCCTTTGTTGTTTTCCACCAATGTCTTTTCACTTCTTAGTTGTACAGCTTTGCACTCTTCTTTCGGATTAGGAATGGTGTCGCTTGGTAGTGAGCTTGAAGGTCTCTCAATAGAAATCTGCTTGGAGATTTGTCCAATCTGCCTCTCTAGGCTCTTCATGGAAGCTTCTTGGTTCTTTGTTGTCATTTCTTGGTTCTTTATCATCTTCTCCATGAGCATCTCCAGATTAGTAATCCTTTGAGAATCTTGTGAGATTGGTTGGTTTTGGGGTGTTGATGGATGATGGTAAGTATTTTGGTTGATGGTTTGGTTATTGGATGGATAATGGTTGGAGTTGGGGTAATTGTTTTGAGGTTTTCTGCAAGGATTTTGGTTAGTTGGCTATTGGTTGTAATTTTGGTTATTTCTTGGAGTGTTTTGAGCTGAGTTCCTCTGCCATGGTTGTTGGTTTTGGTTGTGGTTATCTCCCCACCTAAGGTTTGGGTGGTTCTTCCAAGATGGATTGTAGGTGTCACCATACACCTCATTTGATCTGGAATTTTGGTTGTGCATCTACTGCACTTGCTCTTGTTGCTGTTCTTCTTGGTTCTCCTCATTCTGCCCCCAAGGATTTGATGGTTGGCTTGTGGCACTCACTGATGCAACTTGTAGGCTATCAATTCTCTTGGCCATTTGCTCAAATTGTTGCTGAATCTGCTGCTGCATCACTTTGTGTTGAGCTAAAATTGTATCCACTCCTTCCAATTCTAGCACTCCCTTCCTCTGTGATAGTTGGCGTTGCCTTTGGTGAGCAAAGAAGTATTGGTTGTTGGCCACCATATCAATGAGGTTTTGAGCTTCCACTGCAGTTTTCATCAATTGCAATGATCCTCCAGCTGAGTGATCAAGTGTCTCTTGAGCTTTTAGAGAGAGTCCTTCATAGAAATTATGCAGCTTATCCCACTCAGTGAACATCTCTGGTGGACATTTCCTTAGCAGGGCCTTATATATTTCCCATGCCTCATATAGATTTTCATCATCTATTTGGGTGAATGTCTGCACCTCAGTCTTCAATCTTATGATCCTTTGAGGGGAATAAAATTTGGCAAGAAACTTGCTCACCAAATCATCCCAAGTGTTGATGCTCTCCTTTGGAAATGTTTCTAGCCATTGAGTGGCTTTGTCCCTGAGAGAGAATGGGAAGAATAGCAACTTGTATATGTCAAGGTGCACTCCATTGCTTTTAACTGTGTCACAGATCCTCAAGAAAGTGGATAGATGTTGGTTCGGGTCCTCCAATGGTCCTCCTCTAAAAGAGCAGTTGTTTTGGACCAATGTGATGAGTTGTGGCTTCAATTCAAAGTTGTTTTCATTGACATTAGGGGTGAGAATACTACTCCCACAATATCTAGCATTTGCAAAAGTATAGGAGGCCAGTACTCTCCTCTGTTGTGGGTTATTATTGGCCCCTCCTTCTGGTGGATTGGTTGAACGTTCCTCCATGTCTTGAAATTCTTCTTCTGACTCCTCCTCTCCAACAATGTTTTTCCCTCTCTCAGCTCTTCTTAATCTCCTAATGGTTCTCTAGTTCATGAAAGGTTGGTATAGCTCTTCTTGTATCTGTCATATAAACAAAACACAAGAAACACACAGAACCAGAAAACCAGTGAAACTTCAATCTATTGCTAGAATGAGGTTTTGTTTAGCTTAGGCAACTAGTCAAACAGTTAATATGTTAGTTAAGAACAAAAGAAAAAAATGCTTAATCTAGATCTCCACTTCACTTAATCATTGTCAATCTATTTCAATCCCTGGCAACGGCGCCAAAAACTTGATGTGCGGATAACGGTCCGACACAAAACTCACCGGCAGGTATACCAGGTCGCATCAAGTAATAAAACTCACGAGAGTGAGGTCGATCCCACAGGGATTGAAGGATTGAGCAATTTTAGCTTAGTGGTTGATTTAGTCAAGCAAACAAGAGTTGATTTGAGTGATTTGTAATTGACTGAAACTAAATTACTGGAATTGTAAAGGGGAGTGGGTGAATTGCAGGAAATTAAAGTGAACAAAAGAAAAAAGAGCTGAATCTTAAATTGCAAGAAATGTAAATTACAGAAACTTAAAGTGCAAGAAATCTAAATTGCTTGAATTGTAAATGGGTCATGGATGTGGGATTGCAAAAATTAAACAAAGAACAGTAAAATTAAACAAACGGAAGAGGAGAAGATGGATTCAATTAAACTAGATCTCAAACAGAAATGTAAATAAGCTTGGTGAAGCATTCAACAAGAAAATTAAAATTGAAAAACACAGATCTCAGGACTTAAGAGACTAGATAGCCAAGTATAAATCTCAATGCCTTCCTAGATCCCAGTTCACAAAGCAAGTAAAGAGATATTGAAGATTGAAACAGTAAAGGAAATGAAATTTAACTCAATTATGCAGAAGGAAAATCAAAGAGATCTTAAATGGAGATTGAGACAGAAGTTCCTCAATTCTTCACACTCAAGACTCAAACAAAACCAAATAAAGAAAACAAAAAGATCAGAGAAAGAAGAAGTGAATTCTCTCCTCCAATTCTCAAGCTATTGCAGAAAACAAAAAAATGGAAAGTAAGCTCTCAAGTTGACTAAGGATGAAAATTAAATTGAAAGTATGTTTTTCCTCTAATCCTAACTAACACCTATTTATACACTTTCTATTTTGGATCTAAGAATTTTGAGTGGTCTTGAAAGATGGGTGAAGAATTGAATTCAATTGGATTTTTAGATGAGTTTCAGCCCATATTGCTCCCAGGAGGCTGCTCTGCTCTTGTGGAGGGCAGAGCAGGGAAGCCTTGCATGTGGATCCAATTAGCGTGCCAAGTATGGGAGAGGCATCAAGATGCTGCCCTTCCCTTGTGGAGAGCAGGGCAGTGGTGTCATGGTGCGTGCCTTGCTTCCCTACCCGTGCTGTGATGCGCCAAGGATGCGCGCCCAAGCTCCCTTGTTGCGCGTCAATTGTGCACCATGCACCAAGGAATGCTGCTCTGCCCTCCTTGTGGGCATCGCAAGCTTTCCATGTTCTTGGGTGAGGTCCCAAGTTCGAAACTTGCTGGATGGCTTTTGTTGCCCCTTTTTTCTTGGTTTTCTTGGCACCAAAGTAGCGCCTAGTTTCTTGCTTCCTCATGGTCTTGTGTTCGATCCTTGGAGGTTGAAAACAAGCTAATTTTGGCTTGTTTTCCTTTCATTTGAACGCTACTTCCTTCCCTCTTGAGCTTGGTTCGAAACCCATGGGTGGCACCTTTTCTTCACATACAAATAATCAAAACAACCAATCAAAGTATCACTAAATTCACAAGGTTTATAAATCAATTAAAATTCAATTAAATTTAGCTTAAACCTCATGATTTAGCATCAATTAAATGGTGGTTGTTTGATTCAAATAAAACATGCAATTCCACTCTAAATTGCTTACTTATAGTACAAGAAAGTGCATAAAAACTAGTGAAACAAGTGAAATTAGCTTGAAAAATGGGTATATGATGACTTGTCATCACTCCTCTTTAACCACATGATGAATGTGAGAAATCAATTGAGGAGAGGAGCATGAAGGAGATTTTGGATTGTCAACTTGAGAACAAAGAAATGAAGTGTATTTTGCAACAAGTGGAAGGGATGAATGTTGTTGAAGTAGAAGAAGTTGAAGAAGACCTAGGGGAGGTTGAACAAAAAGGAAACTACATCATTGAAGACAACTCTACACCAAGTAACAATGGTGATCTTGTTGAAGCTTCTTCCATTGAATGTGAAACCGATGTTGAGGAGGGTGCTCAACCTCCAATACATGACTTGATCAATGAGAAAGAGTTGCAATAAGTTAGCAAACAAGTGGAAATTGAAGAAAGTTGTCAAAAGATGGAAGTCATCAAGGAGGAGCCAAAGGAAGTGGAGCATACAATGTCAACACCATTGGGTATCTTTCTTACTAAGTCACCATCCAAATTACAAATTGAGTGGGTAATCATCTCATCCTTTAATTTTCTTGGCCCATATCAATATACATTGTTAGAAATGGATGATTAACTAAGAACTATTTGTGGGTTAAAAAGTAGAAAAGAGTTAGATGTTGGTTAGCAACAAGAATCAAGGTACATAGCGGGTAGACACTCAAACTTTGGGATTCAAAGGAGGAGTGGAACTCAAGTCAATGGAATTAGGATGATGAATAAAAGTTACAAGGAGAATTCAATAAGTTTGTCAACCAAATAGAAGCATGAAGATCAAGAAGAAAGGGGATTGACAAACAAAGTATGGGACCCCGGAATATACATAGATATCAACAACTTTGGGGCCTTGGTCCTCGCTTGAGATCTCATGGTGGCTTGACATGCTTAGTTTGGGATCCCGGAGGATATTGGAAATGCAAGCGTTGGTGGGGATTCAAGGAAGAGTTCAAGCATAAGCCACAATAGCAAGGACCCCATCAATGGTCCAACTTAAGGACTTAAAATAAAAGTGCTAGGTGGGAGACATCCCACCATGGTAAACTCTTTCCATTCCCTTGTATGTATAATCAATGAATGAATTGAGTTGCCATTGTTAGGTAGTTTCCTTATTTTCATACTTTTTTCATATCTTGCTTTGATTGCTAGGTTACTTGTTAGATTCATGTTTTGATTAGAATAGTTGTCTTTGACTTGCATTTTGCTTGAAGTGCAATTTTTCATTGTTTTGTATTTGAAAATTTTTCAATAACCAAAAGATTTGTTGTTAAATTTAAATTTTTCAATCCACGCTTAAGCATGGGCGACGCTTATGCTTGGATTGCTGATGAGTGGATAATTTATACGCTTTTTGACATTGTTTTTACATAGTTTTTAGTATGTTTTAGTTACTTTTTATTATATTTTTATTAGTTTTTATGCAAAAAATCACATTTCCAGACTTTACTATGAGTTTGTGTGTTTTTCTGTAATTTCAGGTATTTTCTGACTGAAGTTAACGGACCTGAGCAAAAATCTGATTCAAAGGCTGAGAAAGGACTGCAGATGCTGTTGGATTCTGACCTCCCTGCACTCAAATGCGTTTTTCTGGAACTCCATAAGTCCAATTAGTGCGCTCTCAATTGTGCTGGAAAGCTAACATCTTGGGCTTTCCAGTACTGTATAAGTTCATAATTTACACGAGATTTGATGGCCTAAACTGGCGTTAAAACGCTTACCAGAGACCCTTTTCTAGCGTAAAACGCCGGAACTGGCACCAGAACCGGAGTTAAATGCCCAAACTGGCATCCAAGCTGGAATTTAACTCTAGAAAAGGCCTATGCAAGTGTAAAGCTCAATGCTCAGCCCAAGCACACACCAAGTGGGCCCCGGAAGTGGATTTCTGTACTATCTGCACTTAGTTACTTATTTTCTGTAATCCCTAGTAACTAGTTTAGTATAAATAGCACTTTTTCCTATTGTATTTGAATCCCTTTTTTAGACTTTGATGCCATTTTTCATATTTGGGGAGGCTGGCCATTCGGCCATGCCTAGACCTTTTTCCCTTATGTATTTTTCAACGGTGGAGTTTCTACACCTCATAGATTAAGGTCTGGAGCTCTGCTATTCTTCATGAATTAATGCAAGTACTATTGTTTCTCTTTCAATTCACGCTTACTTCTTCTCCAAGATATACTCTCGTACTTAATTTAGTTAAGTCAAAATGAAGGGGTGACCCATGACAATCACCCACTATCTTCGTTACTCGCTTAGCCAAGATTCGCGTGCCTGACAACCACAAGCGGTCTACATAATGTTCAACGTAGTCATTGAATGACAACTGGAGTATAGTCTCTTGGGTCTCTGATCCACAGATTTGACTCGCCTCTCCTGACAACAGAGCATTCAAATCTGTGAGATTAGAACCTTCGTGGTATAGGCTAGAACCAATTGGCAGCATTCCCGAGATCCGGAAAGTCTAAACCTTGTCTGTGGTATTCCGAGTAGGATCTGGGATGGGATGACTGCAATGAGCTTCAAACTCACGACTGTTGGGCGCAGTGATAGTGTGCGAAAGGATAGAAAGATCCTATTTCGACACAAGTGAGAACCGACAGATGATTAGCCATACGGTAGCTGATGCCTGAGCATATTTTTTATCTTTTCCAAATGAATTTGTATTTAAATTATTGAGTTTAATCAAGAATTAATTATCTTTTAGCTAGTATGGATGCTACTTTGAGTCTCGTCCAATTTTGTTTATATTATGTAGCATTTGGCTGGATTTGATGGAGAAGAAGCTTGCACAAAAGGAAGGAGCACAAGAATTAAAGGAGATGATCAGCGAGTAGCGACGCGTGCGCATACCTGATGTGTGCGCGTGATTTGGAGAATCGTGCAGCGACGCATGCGTGTATCTGACACGTACGCGTGACACGCGAAGAATAACATCAACGCGTACGCGTGACTGATGCGTACCCGTGACATGTGTGATGAGCGGATATTTTATACGCTTTTTGAGGGTAATTTCATATAGATTATAGTATGTTTTAGTTAGTTTTTAGTATATTTTTATTAGTTTTTAGGCAAAATTCATATTTTTGGACATTACTATAAGTTTGTGTGTTTTTATGTGATTTCAGGTATTTTCTGGCTGAAATTGAGGGAGCTGAGCAAAAATGTGATTTAGGCTGAAAAAGGACTGCAGATGTTGTTGGATTCTGACCTCCCTGCACTTGGAATGGATTTTTTGGAGCTACAAGAGTTCAATTGGCACGCTCTCAAATAGGTTGGAAAGTAGACATCCAGTTCTTTCTAGCAATATATAATAGTCCATACTTTGCACGAAGATAAACGACGTAAACTGGTGTTTAACGCCAGTTCCATGTTGCATTCTGGCATTGAACGCCAGAAACAGGTTGCAAGTTGGAGTTAAACGCCAGAAACAGGTTACAACCTGACGTTTAACTCCAGAAATAGCCCAGGCACGTGAGAAGCTTAAGTCTCAGCCCCAGCACACACCAAGTGGGCCCCAGAAGTGGATTTCTGCACTATCTATCTTAGTTTACTCAATTTCTATAAACCTAGGTTACTAGTTTAGTATTTAAACAACTTTTAGAGACTTATTTTGTACCTCATGACATTCTTAGATCTGAACTTTGTACTCTTTGACGGCATGAGTCTCTAAACTCTATTGTTGGGGGTGAGGAGCTCTGCTGCGTCTCGATGAATTAATGCAATTATTTCTGTTTTCTATTCAAACACGCTTGTTTGTATCTAAGATTTTCATTCGCACTTTAATCTGGGTGATGATCTGTGACACTCATCACCATTCTCAACCCATGAACGTGTGCCTGACAACCACCTCTATCCTACATTAGATTGGATGAGTATCTCTTAGATTCCTTAATCAGAATCTTCGTGGTATAAGCTAGAATCCTTGTATGTGGTATTCCAAGTAGGATTCAGGGATTGGATGACTGTGACGAGCTTCAAACTTGCGAGTGTTGGGCGTAGTGACAAACGCAAAAGGATCAATGGATCCTATTCCAACATGATCGAGAACCGACAGATGATTAGCCGTGCGGTGATAGCGCATTTGGACCATTTTTACTAAGAGGACGGATGGTAGCCATTGACAACAGTGATTCACCAACACACAGCTTGCCATAGAAGGAACCTTGTGTGCGTGAAGAAGAAGACATGGGGAAAGCAGAGATTCAGAAAACAAAGCATCTCCAAAACTCCAACACATTCTCCATTACTGCATAATAGGTATTTATTTTATGCTCTCTTGTTCATTTGCAAGTCAACTGATAATTATAATTGATATCTTGACTAAGAATTACAAGATAACCATAGCTTACTTCAAGCCAACAATCTCCATGGGATCGACCCTTACTCACGTAAGGTATTACTTGGACGACCCAATGCACTTGCTGGTTAGTTGTGCGGATTGCAAAAGTGTGATTGCAATTTCGTGCACCAAGTTTTTGGCGCTGTTGCTGGGGATTGTTTGAGTTTGAACAACTGACGGTGAATCTTCTTGCTTAGATTAGGAAAATTTTGTCTTTTGGGTCAGAGTCTTTTATTTTCTTTTCAAAAAATTTTTTTCAAAAATATTATTTTTTTTATTTTTAGTTTTTCTGTGAGTTTAGTGTCATGTTTTAAGTTTGGTGTCAATTTCATGCTTTTCTTTGTCTTTCAATTTTCGAATTGCATGTTCTTTGTTCTTCCTTGATATTCAAATTGTTCTTGTCAATTTTTCTTGTTTGATCTTTGGTTTGCCTTGTTTTGTGTCTTTTCTTGTTTTTCTTGTGCATTTTCAAATTTTTAGTTTTCAAAAAAAATTATTTATTAAATACCTTGTTAAAAAACATTAAATTTATAGCTCAGTTGGCTAGAGCGTTGGCTTATGTTCTTGGCCATTGGGTTTCTTCCTTTTAAAACTGTTTTCTCAAAAATAATTTTTCTTTGATTAAATCTTGTGCCAAACCTTAAGTTTGGTGTTCTCTTGTTAATTTTTCTTTAATTTTCGAAAATTTTAATTGGGTTTTCTAAAAATTTTAAGTTTGGTGTTCTTTCTTTTGTTCGTGGTGTTCTTGTGAGTCTTCAAGGTGTTCTTGAGTCTTCTTTGTGTTTTGATCTTAAAATTTTTAAGTTTGGTGTGCCTTGGTGTTTTTCCTCCAAAATTTTTGAAAACAAGGAGCATTGGATTTAAAAATTTTAAGTCTTGTGTCTTTTGTGTGTTTTTCTCTTTCATAATAAAATTCAAAAATAAAAAAGTATCTTTTTTCTAACTATTTTTAAACAATTTTTTCGAAACTTCTCATAAAAATTTAGATTTCAATTTCAAAATTTTTCAAATCTTATCCTTTTAAATTTTTTTAAAAAATCATATCTTTTTCAAAAATATCCTAACCACTTTCTCTCTCCTCACTTTTTTGAAAATCTTCATAAAATATTTTTCAAATTTTTTTATTTTTATTTTTATTTTATTTTTTTATTATTTTTAGTTTTTATTTTATTTTATTTTATTATTTCAAAAATTATTTTTCTTATATAATAAAATAAATAAAATAAATCCACATCATCTCCCTTTCTCCATCATGGACCTAAGTGGAATTGAACAGTCCAGAAGGACTCTGGGGTCATATGCTATCCCCACTACTGCTTCATATGGGAGTAGTATATGTATACCCTCTATCGAAGTTAGTAGCTTTGAGTTAAATCCTCAGCTCATTATCATGGTGCAGCAAAGTTGCCAGTATTCTGGTCTTCCACAGGAAGAACCTACAGAGTTTCTGGCACAGTTTTTACAAATTGTTGACATAGTACATGATAAGGAAGTAGATCAGGAGGTCTACAGATTATTACTATTTCCATTTGCTGTAAAAAACCAAGCTAAGAGGTGGTTAAATAACCAGCCTAAGGCTAGCATAAGGACATGGAAACAGCTGTCAAAAAAATTCCTGAATCAATATTTCCCTCCAAAATGGATGACACAGCTAAGGCTGAGCATCCAAGGCTTCAAACAAGGAGATAATGAATATCTTTATGATGCTTGGGAGAGATACAGAGAGATGCTAAGAAAATGCCCCTCTGAAATGTTTTCAGAGTGGGTGCAGTTAGACATCTTCTATTATGGGCTTACAGAGAAAGCTCAGATTTCTCTAAACCACTCAGCTAGTGGATCTATCCACATGAGAAAGACAATTGAAAAAGCTCAAGAGATCATTGATACAGTTGCCAGAAATCAGCATCTGTACCTAAGTAGTGAACCTTCCATGAAAGAAGAGGCTAAAATAGTAAGTGTTGAACTCAGTCCTGCAGAACAAGTTACCGAATTCAATTAGCAATTAGATTGTCTAACAAAATAGCTAGCCGAATTCAAGGAGATACTACAAGACACAAGAATGGCTAATATGAATATGGAAGTGTAGTTAAAGCAAACAGAACAACAGTTATCAAAACAGATAACAAAAGGGTGCCAAGCAGTTCAATTAAGAAGTGGGAAGACATTAAATACCTTACCTCAAGGCAGCAGGAAGCCAAGAAATGAACAAACTGCTACCCAAAATCCCTATGAGGACAGTAAGAGCCCAGAGAGGAATAATTCTGGCGTTCAAACGCCAGAAAAGGGTGAAGGGCTGGCGTTAAACACCCAACCCATGCTCAGTTCTGGCGTTCAAACGCCAGAAACAGGCAAGAATTTGGCGTTGAACGCACAAAGGAAGCTCAGTTCTGGTGTTCAGACGCCAGAAACAGGTAACGAGTTGGCGTCTAATGCCACTCTAGCTTCCACCCCTGGCATTCAAACACCAGTGGGGGATCAGACACATACAAGTGCTGATAGCAACCCCTCTAAAAAGGCTTTTCAACCCACGTCTGTAGGCAATAAACCTGCAACAACTAAGGTTGAGGAATACAAAGCCAAAATGCCTTATCCTCAGAAACTCCGCCAAGCGAAACAGGATAAGCAATTTGCCCGCTTTGCAGACTATCTTAGGACTCTTCAAATAAAGATTCCATTTGCAGATGCACTTGAGCAAGTACCCTCTTACGCTAAGTTCATGAAAGAGATCTTAAGACATAAGAAGGATTGGAAAGAAACTAAAAAAGTTTACCTCACTGAAGAATGCAGTGCAGTCATTTTGAAAAGCTTACCAGAAAAGCTTAAAGATCCTGGAAGCTTTATGATACCATGCACATTAGAGGGTACTTGTACCAAGCAAGCTCTATGTGATCTTGGGGTAAGTATCAACCTAATACCTGCATCTACTATCAAAAAGCTTGGTTTGACTGAAGAAGTCAAACCAACCCGGATATGTCTCCAACTTGCTGATGGCTCCATTAAATACCCATCAGGCGTGATTGAAGACATGATTGTCAATGATGGGCCATTTGCATTTCCCACTGACTTTGTGGTGCAACTCTCATTCTAGGAAGACCTTTCCTAGCGACTGGACGAACCCTCATTGACGTCCAAAAAGGGGAAGTAACCTTGAGAGTCAATGAGGACGAGTTTAAGTTGAATGTTGTCAAAGCTATGCAGCATCCAGACACCCGAAATGACTGCATGAGCATTGATATTATTGACTATCTGGTAAAAGAGGTCAATATGACTGAAAGTCTCAAATCAGAGCTAGAGGATATCTTTAAAGATGCTCAGCCTGATCTGGAGGAACCAGAGAGAATAATAGAACCTCTGAAAATCTCTCAGGAAGAGGAAAAACGTCCGAAACCTGAGCTCAAACCATTACCACCATCCCTGAAATATGCATTTCTGGGAGAAGGTGATACCTTTCCTGTAATCATAAGCTCTACCTTAAAGCCACATGAAGAGGAAGCACTAATTCAAGTACTAAGGACACACAAGACAGCTCTTGGGTGGTCGATCAGTGATCTTAAGGGCATTAGCACAGCCAGATGCATGCACAAGATCCTATTGGAGGGTGACGCTAAGCTAGTGGTTCAACCACAGAGGCGGCTGAATCCAGCCATGAAGTAGGTGGTGCAGAAGGAGGTCACTAAATTACTAGAGGTTAGGATTATTTATCCTATTTCTGATAGCCCCAGGGTAAGCCCTGTCCAAGTTGTCCCTAAGAAGGGTGGCATGACAGTGGTTCATAATGAAAAAAATGAATTGGTTCCTACAAGGACAGTTACAGGGTGAACGTATGTGTATTGATTATAGAAGGCTCAATACAGCTACCAGAAAGGATCATTTTCCTTTACCATTCATAGACCAGATGCTAGAAAGACTGGCAGGTCATGAATACTACTGCTTCCTGGATGGATATTCAGGTTATAATCAAATTGCAGTAGATCCCCAAGATCAAGAGAAAACAGCATTCACATGTCCATCCGTAGTATTTGCATACAGAAGGATACCATTTGGTCTGTGCGATGCACCTGCAACCTTTCAAAGGTGCATGCTCTCTATTTTCTTAGATATGGTGGAAAAATTTTTGGAAGTCTTCATGGATGACTTTTCAGTATTTGGAGACTCATTCAGCTCCTGTCTTGACCATCTAGCACTTGTTCTAAAGAGGTGCCAAGAGACCAACCTGGTTTTAAACCGAGAGAAATGTCACTTTATGGTGACTGAAAGAATTGTCCTTGGGCACAAAATTTCGAACAAGGGAATAGAGATGGATCAAGCTAAGGTAGAGGTAATTGAAAAATTACCACCACCTGCCAATGTTAAGGCAATCAGAAGCTTTTTGGGGCATGCATGATTCTATAGGAGGTTTATAAAAGATTTTTCAAAAATCGCCAAACCTCTGAGTAATATGCTAGCTGCTGTCACGCCATTTATCTTTGATAAGGAATGTCTGTAGGCGTTTGAGACTCTGAAAGCTAAACTGGTCACAGCACCAGTCATCTTTGCACTAGACTGGACATTACCATTTGAACTAATGTATGATACCAGCGACCATGCCATTGGTGCAGTGTTGGGACAAAGGCATGACATGCTTCTGCACGTTATTTATTATGCCAGTCGTGTTTTAAATGACGCACAGAAGAACTACACAACCATGGAAAAAGAGTTACTTGCAGTGGATTATTCCATTGACAAGTTCAGATCTTATTTATTAGGATCAAAAGTGATTGTGAACACTGACCATGCTGCTCTTAAATATCTACTCACAAAGCAGGATTCAAAACCCAGAATCATAAGATGGGTGTTGCTTCTACAAGAGTTTGATATAGAAATGAGAGACAGAAAAGGGACAGAGAACCAAGTAGTAGATCACCTGTCCCGAATAGAACCAGTAGAAGGGGCGTCCCTCCCTCTTACTGAGATCTCTGAAAACTTTCCAGATGAGCAACTCTTTGCCGTCCAAGAAGTGCCATGGTTTGCAGACATTGCAAACTACAAGGCAGTGAGTTCATACCCAAAGAGTACAATAGGCAGTAATCAAAGAAATTGATCACGGATGCAAAATACTATCTTTGGGACGAACCATATCTCTTCAAGAGATGTGCAGACGGAGTAATCCGTAGATGTGTGCCTAAAGAAGAAGCACAAAAGATCCTCTGGCACTGCCATGGATCACAGTATGGAGTATATTTTGGAAGTGAGCGAACAGCTATAAGAGTCCTCCAATGTGGCTTCTACTGGCCTACTCTCTATAAAGACTCCCGAGTGTTTGCACTTAATTGTGACAGTTGCCAAAGATCTGGCAATCTGCCTCACAGTTATGCCATGCCTCAACAAGGGATCTTGGAGATTGAGTTGTTTTATGTATGGGGTATTGACTTCATGGGGCCTTTCCCACTATCATACTCAAACACTTATATTCTGGTGGCAGTGGATTATGTATCCAAATGGGTGGAAGCTATTGCAACACCCACTAATGACACTAAGACAGTGCTGAAATTCCTCCAAAAACACATTTTCAGCAGATTTGGTATCCCTAGAGTACTAATCAGTGATAAAGAATCCTGGAACGGACTGTGATTAACCGTAGAAGGGATTGGGCAAGAAGCTTGGATGATGCTCTGTGGGCATACAGAACAGCATTCAAGACTCCTATAGGAACTTCTCCATACCAGCTTATGTATGGAAAAGCCTGTCACTTGCCAGTGGAACTGGAGCATAAGGCCTATTAGGCAACCAGATTCCTAAACCTTGATGCCAAGTTAGCTGGAGAAAAACGATTGCTCCAGTTAAATGAGCTAGAGGAATTCAGACTCAATGCTTTCAAAAATGCAAAAATTTACACAAAGAAAGCAAAAAGATGGCATGATAAGAAGTTGTCATCTAGAGTCTTTGAGCTAGAGCAGAAAGTTCTGCTATTTAATTCTAGGCCCAGATTATTCCCCGAAAAATTGAAATCCCGGTGGAGAGGACCATATGTGATTACAAGTGTGTCACCATATGGATACGTAGAGCTTCAGGATAATGATTCTAACAAAAAGTTCATTGTTAATGGACAGTGAGTCAAACATTATCTTGAAAGCAATTTTGAGCAAGAATGCTCAAGACTGAGACTTGATTAAAGCTCAGTAATAGTCCAGTTAAAGACACGCTTGCATGAGTTCACAGAGTCACAGAAGGATTCAGAGGATAAAATAGCAAAAAGAAGGTCACTGGTGCGAAAAAGCCAGTAAGAGCTGTTTTGGGCGTTAAACGCCCAAAAGAAGCATCTATTGGGTGTTCAACTCCAGTAAAGATAGCCATCTGGGCGTTAAACACCAGAAAGAAGCATCTTCTGAGTGTTTAACGCCAGATTTACAGCGTCCTGGGCGTTCAGAAAAACGCCCAGTGACAAAGGAGTTTCTGGCGTTTAACGCCAGCTGGAAGCAACAGCTGGGCATTAAACACCCAGGAGAAGCTACAATTGGGCGTTAAACACCCAAAACATGCATCTTTTGGACGTTTAACGCAAGGATTGTGGAGAGGAGGTAAATTCGTTTTTACTTCAAATTTTTTTCAATTTCTCATGTTTTAATTCATAATTTCTTACATAAACATGTTACAAACTCTCATCTTTCAACTTCAATTCCAAAAATTTTTAATTCTAATTTTTCAAATCCTTTTTCAAAGATATCAAATGTATCTTAATTCATAAACACAATCCTTTTCAAATCCTCTCCAACTTCTTTTCAAATCTTTTTCAAAACTCAACCATCTTTTCAAATTCGTCTCAAATTTTTTAATTCATCATATCCTCTTTTCAAATTCAGATTTATCTTTTTCAAATATCTTTCATAACTTTTCAAATTTTAAATTATATCTTTTTCCTATCATACTTCTCTTTTAAAAATCATATCTTCTATCTTATCTTTTTCAAAATTTTCGAAAACCCACCCCTTCCCTTTAAATCCACATTCGGCCTCCCTCCTCTCCTCCACCATTCGAAATTGGCTCTCCTTCTATCCCTCTCCTTTCCTTTCTTTTGCTTGAGGACAAGAAAACCTCTAAGTTTGGTGTGTTTATCCATGATCACTAAACCAATACCCACTAAGATCATGGCTCCTAAGGGAAAACAAACCACTCCAAGAGGCAAGAAAGAGAATATTCCAAAACCACTTTGGAATCAAAGGAAGTTATTAACCAAAGAATATTCAGACCATTACTACAAAATAATGGGTCTAAGTTCAGTGATCCCGGATGTTAAATTCGATTTGAAAGAAGATGAATATCCGGAGATCCAAGAGCAAATTAGAAACAGGAGCTGGGAAATCCTAGCTAATCCTGAAACAAAGGTGGGAAGAAACATGGTTCAGGAATTCTACTCTAATTTGTGGCAAACAGACAGGCAGAGAATAGCTGGAACCGCCTTCTATGATTATTGGACCTTGGTCAGAGGGAAGATTGTTCACCTTCAGCCTGACAAAATCAGGGAGATCTTGAAGCTACATCAGCTGAAAGATGACTCAGACTCCTCTAATAGGAGAATAAT
The DNA here is from genome assembly GCF_000817695.3 of Arachis duranensis. Lineage (NCBI taxonomy): Eukaryota > Viridiplantae > Streptophyta > Magnoliopsida > Fabales > Fabaceae > Arachis > Arachis duranensis. The sequence goes on from NC_029775.3 coordinate 41,770,322, forward strand.
GAGAACAAATAAGGGCTTGGAAAAAATTCTAGAGGACATATGCCTCCCTAGAACCAAGTAGATAACCAGCACCAAGGGTGTCCCAAATCAACTCAAGAGAGAAGATCTCAAACCAGTCACCAGAGGCTGGCTGGACTTCATTGGGGGTTCTATACTGCCCACTAGCAACCGCTTTGAAGTCACCATCAAAAGAGCAGTAATGATCCATTGCATTATGTTGGGGAAAGAAGTGGAAGTTCATCAACTGATTTCTTGTGAACTTTACACAATTGCAAATAAGAACTCCAAAGATGCCAAATTGGCTTATCCAAGCTTAATCTCTATGCTATGTAAAGATGCTGGGGTGAATATGGGAGTAACTGAGTATATCTCAGTTGAGCGACCAATCACCAAAAAGTCAATGAAAGGACAACAAGTGTAGGACGACCCCATCAAGAGGAAAGCACAGGAGTTCCTCCCAGAAATCCCTCAATTTGAATACTGGGAGCGCCTTGAAGCATTTGTCACCAAATTGCAAGAAGCTATGGAGCAACTAAAGGAAGAACAACAAAATCAAAATAGCATGCTTTGCAAACTGCTTAAGGAACAAGAAGAGCAAGGGCGTGAACTGAGGAAACTAAAGCGTCAGAAGCTGTCTCTTGAAAGGCCAAGCACCCCACAAATTAAAGGAGCATCTACCTCCCAAAATAAAGGTTGTTGAGTCCTAATCTTTGCCTTAACTTTGTGATAATTGTTCTTATTAGGAATTTACCTTAGAAGTTATATATTAGTAGTAGTAATTAGTATATCTATTTTGATTTTATCTCCAATTAAGCTATAATTTATTTTTCCCATTATCATCAAACATAAATAAAATAGTAGATTTTTAGAATAAAGAGGCAATATTTTATTCGAGTTTTTAATAAGGAAAATTCTAATTATTTAGATGTGGTGGCAATACTTTTTGTCTTCTGAATGAATGCCTAAACAATGCATATTTTTTATATTGAATTTTATAAATGTTAAAATTGTTGGCTCTTGAAAGAATGATGAACAAGAGAAATATTATTGTTGATCTAAAAAATCATGAAATTGATTCTTGAAGCAAGAAAAAACAGTGAAAAAAAAGAGAGAAGCAAAAGAGGTAGAAAAAGCCAATAGCCCTTTAAACCAAAAGGCAAGGGTGAAAAGGATCCAAGGCTTTGAGCATCAATGGATAGGAGGGCCCAAGGAAGTAAATCCAGGCCTAAGCGGCTAGATCAAGCTGTCCCTAACCATGTGCTTGTGGCATGCAGGTCTAAGCGAAAAGCTTGAGACTGAGTGGTTAAAGTCGTGATCCAAAGCAAAAGAGTGTGCTTAAGAACTCTGGACACCTCTAATTGGGGATGTTAGCAAAGCTGAGTCACAATCTGAAAAGGTTCACCTAGTTATGTGTCTGTGGCATTTATGTATTTGGTGGTAATACTGGAAAACAAAGTGCTTAGGGCCACGGCCAAGACTCATAAAGTAGTTGCGTTCAAGAATCAACATACTAAACTAGGAGAATCAATAATACTATCTGAAGTCTGAGTTCCTAAGGATGCCAATCATTCTGAATTTCAAAGGATAAAGTGAGATGCCAAAACTGTTCGGAAGCAAAAAGCTACTAGTCCCGCTCATCTAATTAGAATCTGAGCTTCACATAAAACTTTGAGATACTATGTATTATTGATTTCTTTTATCCTATTTTATTTATCTAGTTGCTTGGGGACAAGCAACAGTTTAAGTTTGGTGTTGTGATGAGCGCATATTTTATACGCTTTTTGGGGGTAATTTCATATAGATTTTAGTATGTTTTAGTTAGTTTTTAGTATATTTTTATTATTTTTTAGGCAAAATTCATATTTCTGGACTTTACTATGAGTTTGTGTGTTTTTCTGTGATTTCAGGTATTTTCTGGCTGAAATTGAGGGAGCTGAGCAAAAATCTGATTCAGGCTAAAAAAGGACTGCTGATGTTGTTGGATTCTGACCTCCCTGCACTCGGAATGGAGTTTTTGGAGCTATAGGACTCTAATTGGTGCGCTCTCAATTGGGTTGGAAAGTAGACATCTAGGGATTTCCAGCAACATATAATTGTCTATACTTTGCATGAAGATAAACGATGTAAACTGGCGTTTAACGCCAGTTCCATGTTGCATTCTGGCGTTGAATGCCAGAAACAGGTTGCAAGTTGGAGTTGAACGCCAGAAACAGGTTACAACCTGACATTTAACTCTGGGAACGTGAGAAGTTTAAGTCTCAGCCCCAGCACACACCAAGTGGGCCCCAAAAGTGGATTTCTACACTATCTATCTTAGTTTACTCAATTTCTATAAACCTAGGTTACTAGTTTAGAGACTTATTTTGTACCTCATGACATTTTTAGATCTGAACTTTGTAATTTGATGGCATGAGTCTCTAAATTCCATTGTTGGGGGTGAGGAGCTATGCAGCATCTCAATGAATTAATGCAATTATTTCTGTTTTCTATTCAAACACGCTTGTTTCTATCTAAGATATTCATTCGCACTTTAATCTGAAGAAGGTGATGATCCGTGACACTCATCACCATTCTCAACCCATGAACATGTGCCTGACAACCACCTCCGTTCTATATTAGATTGGATGAGTATCTCTTAGATTCCTTAATCAGAATCTTTGTGGTATAAGCTAGAATCCATTGGCAGCACCCTTGAGAATCCGGAAAGTCTAAACCTTGTCTGTGGTATTCCAAGTAGGTTTCAGGGATTGGATGACTGTGACAAGCTTCAAACTCGCGAGTGTTGGGCGTAGTGACAGACACAAAAGGATCAATGGATCTTATTCCGACATGATCGAGAACCGACAGATGATTAGCCGTGCGGTGATAGCGCATTTGGACCATTTTCACTGAGAGGTCAGATGGTAGCCATTGACAACGGTGATCCACCAACACACAGCTTGCCATAGAAGGAACCTTGCGTGCGTGAAGAAGAAGACAGGGGGGAAAGCAGAGATTCAGAAGACAAAACATCTCCAAAACTCATTTGCATGTCAACTGATAATTATAATTGATATCCTGACTAAGAATTACAAGATAACCATAGCTTGCTTCAAGCCAACAATCTCCGTGGGATCGACCCTTACTCACGTACGGTATTACTTGGACGACCCAGTGCACTTGCTGGTTAGTTGTGCGGATTGCAAAAGTATGATTGCAATTTCGTGCACCAATGTGCCACGTGCAGAAAATGCAGAAAACGCTGGGGGCAATTTTTGGGCCGTATTTTGGCATTCAAGTAAGGCGCAGCTCTTTGCCAAGTTAGGCGTGGATCCAGTGAAGCCAAGTCGTCCCCACGTTACATGGCACAGATTGTTTAATTAATTCTGATTTAAATTCAAATTTGAATTTTAAATTAGGAAAAGATATTATTTTAATTTTAGAAATTAGATTTTAAATTAATTAGGATTAGATATAAATGGGAAAAGAAACTTCTCTTCAGGGGATTCGATTCAATTCCAATTTACATTCCACATTTCATACTTTAGAGTTTAACTGAATCCTTATTTTCTCTCTGAGTTATGAGTAACTAAACCTCCACTGTTAATGTTAGGAGCTCTGTCTATTGTATGGATTGATACTATTATTTTTCTATTTTAATTCATGTTTTTATTTATATTTCAAGAATTATTTTCGTTCTTTATCTTATGAATTTGGGTGGAACGGAAGTATGACCCTCTTTCTAATTGAGTTCTTGTATAATTTGGAAAAGCTCTTTACTTAAACAACAGCTTGAAAACAATTCCTCCTAAATTCTAATTATCTGGATTTAACGGGATATGTGACATATAATCCTCTTATATTTGGATAATTAGGATTTTTGTGGCATAATAACTAGAATTAAACTTCACCCCCTAATCGGAATTAATTGACCAAGGAATTGGCGATTGATGAAAGTTAGATGAGACTAGAAAGGTCTACGGAATTAGGGTCTAGTCACATATAGTTTGCCATGAATTAAATCTTACATGATTAAAATAGTTAGTAAGAAAAGTCAATCTGGAAAATAGATAACTCTAATGCCTTAACTGCCTTCTTCATATTGTTTCACCTCAATTTATTGCTTGCTTTCTGATCCTCTAAATTATTGTTTAATGCTTTTGAACACTCAAACACTATTTTTTGCTTGTCTAACTAAGTAAATCACTTAACCATTTTTTCTTAATCCATCAATCCTCGTGGGATCGACCCTCACTCACCTAAGGTATTACTTGGTACGACCAGGTGCACTTGCCGGTTAGTTTGTGGGTTTTAAATTCTGCACCATGTTTTTGGCGCCGTTGCCGGGGATTGACTGTGATTAACAACTACCAGTTGTTTGATTTCTTAGATTAAGCATTTTTGCTTTAATTTCATTTAACTTATTTCTTTAAAATAAAAAAAATATAGTTTGATTTCTTTTATTTAATTTTTTTCTTTTCTCTTAATTTCTGGAATTAAGTTTGGTGTCCCTTTAGTTGTTTTATTTATTGAGTTTAAATTTCCTTTATGTTCTTTCTACTTTGCTTGCCTGTATACCACATGATGCGTTTAATTCTGTTTGGTGTTTTTTGCTAAGAAAAAATAATGGAGAGAGATCACATGGGTTACTACTCACACCCAGGGAGTGATTCTTATTATTGTGGATGGAGGAACTACCCAAATTTTGGTTGGCAAAGTCAAAACCAAAGAAACTTTAATGCTCCATGTTCCAACTATCAAGAACCACCATCTCCGTATTCATATCAAGAACCACCATCTCCATATTCATGACAAGAGCCACCACTTCTCTATCCATATCAAGAACCATCATCTTTCTACCCATATCAAGAGCCACCATCTCCCTATTCATACCAAGAACCCTCCTCTTTTTACTCTTATCAAGAATCATCATCTCCTTCTTATTCATATCAAGAGCCACCATCTTCTTATTCATATCAAGTACCATCAAGTCTTGAGCTTCTTATGAAAGAATTCATACATGATATAAAAACGAGTGTCAAAATGTAGAGAAATATGCGCAGTCAATTATCAAGAACCAGGAAGAGGAACAAGCAAATTCCTTCCCAGGAGATACAATTCAAGATCCTATGGAAAAAAGTAAGGAAATCAATCAAAGGAGTTTATACTCCAGTGAATTAGAGAACTTTCCACCCTCACATATGGAAGAAGAGGAAGATGCAAAAACAAAGGAGGTTGTAAAGGGTGAAAACAATTATGGGAATCTACATTCCAATGAAGCAGAGGTGGCATAGAGGATGAATTTATTAAACCACCAATTCAAGAAGTTCTTGATGAAGGGTACACTCTAACCATCACACAATACCAAAATTTTGAAATAAAAAAAGTGCAGACAACCAAGGAAAGCATTGACAAGGAAATTGTGACCAAGAAACAGAAGAAAATATCTATGAAGAAAAAATGTAATAAAAAAATAATCCACCTCTACCCCAACAAGCAAGGTAAATCAAGCTAATCACGATAAAAGAAAGCTTGTTAGGAGGATTTTATATCAGGGGGAACTAATCTTCACCTCTCTTCACTTGGAGTCATTTCTTTTAACCAACTGGAAGAAGAGGAAGAAAATTAAACAATCAAGTGTCAAGCTAGTGACATTAAAGAAGCGCTTGTCGGGAGGCAACCCGAGAAATTCGTATCCTTAGTATTTTTTGTAGTAGTGGTTTTCTTATTTATTTGATTTTTATTGAATTTTACTATTTTTCTTTCGTTTTACGTGTGTTTTGATCATGCAGCTATTTTAGAGCAGGAACCAAACACTTCGAAAAAAAAGGGAAGAGAAAATAGGTCGTAATCTACGTTGGAGTTGTGCAGGAACTATGCATCGTGCACCAACTCACCCACGCGTACGTGTACCAGACACGTACACGTCCCTCTGGTTCACGGACCACCCACGCGTGCTCGTGTCTGACGCGCACGTGTGCCTTGAAAAATCGACGTAAATGGGTGCATGGCCAAAAGTTGTGCAGGTCTCGCGAAGGTACTGTGCTAGCTGCGCAATTCAACCAACGTGTCCACGTCCCTGACGCGTACGCGTCACCCTCACCATGTGGTTAACCACGCGTACGCGTGCCGTACGCGTACGCGTCGATTGCGCCGCATCACTTACCCAGCGCGCCGCCCTGTTTTCATTCTCTCTCCCTCCCAAATCCTAATTCTCTTTTTTTACTTATTTTATCAAACTAATTATTTTTATGTCCCTCTCTGCTTTCAGTTCTTCTTTACTTGAGGACAAGCAAACCTTTAAGTTTGGTGTTGACGCTTCGCTTATGGCTTTTCTGTTTAGCACCAAAGGAAGATGAATGTTCTTCATGGAGGAATGAGATGGCCACCAGCATAACTGAGGTGGTTGAGTTCCTTTAATTCTATTTCTCTTCCGTTCTTATTTTGTTGTCTTCTATCTTCTGTTGCTTTGATTTCTTGCATGATCTTTAGTACTTTCAGTTCTTAGAAATAGTTTAAAAAAATTGTGTTTCACGTACCACTCATTGAACTTGAATCTAAAAAGAAAAGAAGAAAATATGTAGTACATGAGAAATTGAGTTTATATTTAAGAGTAGTCTTATTTACTTAAATGTGGTGGTATTATTTGTGATTTTGAATGCATGACATGAAAAATTCATATTTGAATTTGAATCAAAGGATGTTGATCTATAAGGAACGGTGATGAGCGGATAATTTATACGCTTTTTGGCATTGTTTTTAGGTAGTTTTTAGTATGATTTAGTTACTTTTAGGGATGTTTTCCTTAGTTTTTATGCTAAATTCACATTTCTGGACTTTACTATGAGTTTGTGTGTTTTTCTGTGATTTCAAGTATTTTCTGGCTGAAATTGAGGGACCTGAGCAATACTCTGAAAGAAGGTTGACAAAGGAATGCTGATGTTATTGGAATCTGACCTCCCTGCACTCGAAATGGATTTTCAGGAGCTACAGAACTCCAAATGGCTCGCTCTCAACGGAATTGGAAAGTAGACATCCAGAGCTTTCCAGAAATATATAATAGTCCATACTTTATTCGTGATTAGACAACGTAAACTGGCGCTCAACGCCAGTTCCATGCTACATTCTGGAGTCAAACGCCAGAAACACGTCACGAACCAGAGTTGAACGCCCAAAACACGTTACAACTTGGCGTTCAACTCCAAGAGAAGCCTCAGCTCGTGGATAGATTAAGCTCAGCCCAAGCACACAGCAAGTGGGCCCCGGAAGTAGATTTATGCATCAATTACTTACTCCTGTAAACCCTAGTAGCTAGTTTAGTATAAATAAGACTTTTTACTAGTGTATTAGTCGTCCTTTGGACCACGTTACATCTTTGAACGTTTAGTTCTTAGACCTTGGGGGCTGGCCTCTCGGCCATGCCTGAACCTTCATCACTTATGTATTTTCAACGGTGGAGTTTCTACACACTATAGATTAAGGGTGTGGAGCTATGCTGTACCTCAAGTTTTAATGCAATTACTACTATTTCCTATTCAATTCCATTTATTCCTGTTCTAAGATATTCGTTGCACTTCAACATGATGAATGTGATGATCCATGACACTCATCATCATTCTCACTTATGAATGCGCGTGACTGACAACCACTTCCGTTCTACCTTAGACCGGGTGCATATCTCTTGGATTCCTTAATCAGAATCTTCGTGGTATAAGCTAGAATTGATGGCGGCATTCATGAGAATCCAGAAGTCTAAACCTTGTCTGTGGTATTCCGAGTAGGATTCTGGGATTGAATGACTGCGACGAGCTTCAAACTCGTGATTGCTGGGCGTGATGACAAATGCAAAAGAATCAAGGGATTCTATTCCAACATGATCGAGAACCGACAGATGATTAGCCGTGCCGTGACAGAGCATTTGGACCATTTTTACTGAGAGGATGGGATGTAGCCATTGACAACGGTGATGCCCTATATACAGCTTGCCATAGAAAGAAGTGATAAAAAACTGGAAGGAAGAAGTAGAAAAGCAAAGATTTAGAAGGAACACAGCACCTCCATACACCTATCTGAAATTCCCACCACTGAATTACATGAGTAACTTTATCTTTATTTTCTATTTATTTTATTATCATTATTTAAACCAATAATCTCTTAATCCATTTAAATCCGTCTGACTGGGATTTAGAAGATGACCATAGCTTGCTTCATACCAACAATCTCTGTAGGATCGACCCTTACTCACGTAAGGTATTACTTGGATGACCCAGTACACTTGCTGGTTAGTTGTACGGAATTGTGACAAAGTGTGATTCACGTTTGAGAGCACCAAGCCTTTGGAGCCAATGTTGATGATCACAATTTCGCCTATCAAGTTTTTGGCGTCGTTGCCGGGGATTGTTCGAGTATGGACAACTGACGGTTCATCTTGTTTCTCAGATTAGGTAATTTTCTTTTCAAAAAGTTTTCAAAAATTTTTCAAAATTTTTCTTTGTTTCCATTTTTTCCAAAAAAAAAATTATTATTTTCGAAATTTTTGTCTAAATTATTCTATGGCTTCAAAACTTTCAAGAATGAATTCTAGAGTTTCATGCTAACATGTTGAATCCTAGCTGGCTGCAAAGCCATATTCAAACTCCTTTGGAATTCGTCTTCAACTAATCACTACAATGCATGTAATTCCATCCTAAAGCTGACTGGCTATTAAGCCATGTCAAACCCTTTGATTGGAGCTTTGGGCTAACATTGAAAGATTCCTGGAATTCTCCTTAAAGATTTTGAATTTCTTATTCTCCTTTTCCCTATGTTTTTCGAAAAAAATAAAAGAAAATACAAAAAAATTAGAAAATCATAAAAATAAAAAATATTTTGTATTTCTTGTTTGAGTCTTGAGTCAATTTTTAAGTTTGGTGTCAATTGCATGTTTTAAAAATCTCTTGCATTTTTTTTTTCGAAAAACTCATGCATTCATGGTGTTCTTCATGATCTTCAAGTTGTTCTTGGTAAGCCTTCTTGTTTGATATTGATGTTTTCTTGTTTTATATTTTTTGTTGTTTATCATATGCATTTTTCGTTTGTTAGTATCCGTGCATTAAAGATTTCTAAGTTTGGTGTCTTGCATGTTTTCTGTGCATCAAAATTTTTTTCAAAAATATGTCCTTGATGTTCATCATGATCTTCAAAGTGTTCTTGGTGTTCATCTTGACATTCATAGTGTTCTTGCATGCATCATGAGTTTTGATTCATAATTTTCATGTTGTGAGTCATTTTTATGTTTTTCTCTCTCATAATTAAAATTTCAAAAATTAAAAAAAATATCTTTTCCTTATTTCTCTCCTAAATTTCGAAAATTTGAGTTGACATAGTCAAAAATTTTTAAAATTAGTTGTTTCTTATAAGTCAAGTCAAATTTTCAAATTTTAAAAATCTTATCTTTTCAAAATCTTTTTCAAAAATCATATCTTTTCCATTTTTTCCTCTTTTTCAAAAATTTCAAAAATCTTTTACAAAATATTTTCAAAATCTTTTTCTTATCTTTATATCATATTTTCGAAAATATTATGCTAACAATTAATGTGATTGGTTCAAAAATTTGAAGTTGTTACTTTCTTGTTAAAAAAAGGTTCAATCTTTAAATTCTAGAATCGTATCTTTTAATTTCTTGTTAGTCAAGTAATAATTTTAATTTTAAAAATTAAATCTTTTTCAACCATATCTTTTCTATCTTATCTTCTTATCATATCTTTTTATCATATCTTTTTCAAAAATTTTATCTTATCCAAAAATTTAATTTCAAAAATATCTTCTCATCTTCTCATCTTTTCAAAATTGATTTTCAAATCTTTTTCAATTAACTAACTAACTTTTTGATTGATTCTTATCTTTTTCAAAACCACCTAACTACTTTTCTCTCTCCAATTTTCGAAAATATCTCCTCCTTTTTCAAAATTCTTTTAAATTAATTAATTATTTTTAATTTTAAATTTAATTTCTTATCTTAATTTTCGAAAATTATTAACTCCTTTTCAAAATTATTTTCGAAAATCTCTCTCTCATCCTATTCTATTTATTTATTTATTTACTAACACCTCTCTTCATCTCTTATCACTTCCCTTATCCTTACTCTTTATTCAGACTATTCATTCTCTTTTCTTTATCCCCTTTCTTCTTCTACTAACAATTCGGAACCTCTTTACTGTGACATAGAGGATTCCTCTTCCTTTTCTTTTTCTCTTCTCTTTCATATGAGCAGGAACAAAAAAAAAAGCACTCTTGTTGAAGCTGATCCTGAACCTGAAAGGACTCTGAAGAGGAAACTAAGAGAAGCTAAATTACAATAATCCAGAGGCAACCTTTCTGAAATTTTCGAACAAGAGAAGGAGATGGCAGCCGAACCCAACAACAATAATGCAAGGAGGATGCTTGGTGACTTTACTAAACCCACGTCCAAGTTTAATGGAAGAAGCATCTCAATTTCTGCCATTGGAGCAAACAATTTTGAGCTGAAACCTCAATTAGTTGCTCTAATGCAACAGAACTGCAAGTTTTATGGACTTCCATCTGAAGATCCTTACCAGTTTTAACTGAGTTCTTGCAGATTTGTGAGATTGTTAAGACGAATGGAGTAGATCCTAAAGTCTACAGGCTCATGCTTTTCCCTTTTGCTGTAAGAGACAGAGCTAGAAAATGGTTGGACTCACAACCTAAAGATAGCCTGGACTCTTGGGATAAGCTGGTCACGGCCTTCTTGGATAAATTCTTTCCTCCTCAAAAGCTGAGCAAGCTTAGAGTGGATGTTCATACCTTCAAACAAAAAGATGGTGAATCCCTCTATGGAGCTTGGGAAAGATACAAGCAGATGACCAAAAAGTGTCCTTCTGACATGTTTCAGAGTGGACCATATTAGATATATTCTATTATGGTCTATCTGAGTTTTCCAAGATGTCATTGGACCACTCTGCAGGTGGATCCATTCATTTAAAGAAAACGCCTGCAGAAGCTCAAGAACTTATTGACATGGTTGCAAATAACCAATTCATGTACACTTCTGAGAGGAATTTCGTGAATAATGGGACGCCTCAGAGGAAGGGAGTTCTTGAAATTGATGCTCTGAATGCCATATTGGCTCAGAACAAAGTGTTGACTCAGCAAGTCAACATGATTTCTCAAAGTCTGAATGGATGGCAAAATGCATCCAACAGTACTAAAGAGGCATCTTCTGCAGAAGAAACTTATGATCCTGAAAACCCTGCAATGGCAGAGGTAAATTACATGGGTGAACCTTATGGAAACACCTATAATTCATCGTGGAGAAATCATCCGAATTTCTCATGGAAGGGTCAACAAAAGCCTCAACAAGGCTTTAATAATGGTAAAAGAAATAGGCTCAGCAATATCAAATCTTATCCATCATATTCTCAGCAACAGACAGAGAATTCTAAGCAGAGCCCTTCTAATTTAGCAAACTTAGTCTCTGATCTGTCAAAGGCCACTTTAAGTTTCATGAGTGAGACAAGATCCTCCAAATTTGGAGCCATAAGTGGGCCAGCTGAGTAAGAAAGTCATTGAAACTCCTTCCAGTATTCTCCCAAGCAATACAGAAGAGAATCCAAAAGGAGAGTGCAAGGCCATTGATGTAATCAATATGGTCGAATGCACAAGAGAGGAGAATGACGAAAATCCTAGTGAGGAAGACCTCCTGGGACGTTTCTCAAGCAGGAAGTAGTTCCCTATTGAGGATCCAAAGGAATCTGAGGCTCATATAGAGACCATAGAGATTCCATTAAATCTCCTTCTGCCATTCATGAGCTCTGAAGACTATTCTTCCTCTGAAGAGGATGAAGATGTAACTGGAGAGCAAGTTGCTCAATATCTAGGAGCCATCATGAAGCTGAATGCCAAATTGTTTGGTAATGAGACTTGGGAAGATGAACCTCCCTTGCTTATTGGTGAACAAGATACATGGGTTAAGCAAACTTTACCTCAAAAGAAATAAGATCCTAGCAAATTCTTAATACCCTGTACCATAGGCACCATGACCTTTGAGAAAACTCTGTGTGACCTAGGGTCAGGCATAAATCTTATGCCACTCTCTGTAATGGAGAAGCTAGGGATCATTGAGGTACAACCTGCCTTATTCTCATTACAATTGGCAGATAAGTCAGTAAGACAAGCTTATCGATTAGTAGAGGATGTGTTGGTAAAGGTTGAAGGCTTTTACATCCCTGCTGATTTCATAATCTTAGACACTAGGAAGGAAGAGGATGAATGCATCATCATTGGAAGACCTTTTCTAGCCACAGCAGAAGCTGTGATAGATGTTAACAGAGGAGAATTAGTCCTTCAATTGAATGGGGACTACCTTGTGTTTAAGGCACACGGCTATCCCTCTGTAACAAGGGAGAGTAAGCATGCAGAGCTTCTCTCAGTACAGAGTCAAACAGAGTCCCCACAGTCAAACTCTAAGTTTGGTGTTGGGAGGCCACAACAAACTCTAAGTTTGGTGTTGAATCCCCACAACCAAACTATAAGTTTGGTGTTGGGACTATACAACATTGACCTAATCACCTGTGTGGCTCCATGAGAGCCCACTGTCAAGCTATTGACATTAAAGAAGCGCTTGTTGGGAGGCAACCCAACTTTTATTTATCTAATTTTATTTTTATTTAATTGTTATTTTGTGTTTTAGTAGGTTCATGATCATGTGGAGTCACGAAAAAAATATTACAATTAAAAACAGAATCAAAAACAGCAGAAGAAAAATCATACCCTGAATGAAGGACTTACTGGCGTTTAAACGCCAGTAAGGAGCATCTGGCTGGCGTTCAACGCCAGAACAGAGCATTGATCTGGCACTGAACGCCAGAAATAAGCAGCATCCTGGCGTTTGAACGCCAGGAATATGCCCTGAGAAAAGCTGGCGCTGAACGCCAGTAACATGCATGGAACTGGCGTTCAACGCCAGAAACATGCTACACATGGGCGTTGAACGCCCAGAACGTGCACCACTTCGGGGTTTAAATGCCAGAATGGTATGCTAAGGCATTTTACATACCAAATTGGTGTAGGGATGTAAATCCTTGACACCTTAGGATCTGTGGACCCCACAGGATTATCTCAGGATCTGTGGACCCCACAGGATCCCTACCTAACATATTCCCACCTTACTTCCTAATTAATCCTATAACACACTCTCCCAAAAACCCTTCACCAATCACCTCAACCTCTCTTCCCAATTACCCCCTTCACCACTCACATCCATCCACTCT
>NC_029775.3:41783625-41794506 GCF_000817695.3 Arachis duranensis
AACTTTAAAATTCAAAAATATTTCCCACCCAAACCTACCCTAAATGGCCGAACCTACCTTCTCCCCCCTCCCTATATATACCCCTCCATTCTACTTCATTTTCACACAGCACAACCCCCTCTTCTTTACCTTGGTCAAAACCTACACCTCCCCTTCTCCTTCATATTTTCTTCTTCTTCTTCTTTTCTTCTTTCTTTTCTTGCTCGAGGGCGAGCAATATTTTATGTTTGGTGTGGTAAAAGCATAAGCTTTTTATTTTTCCATAACCATTGATGGCACCCAAGACCGGAGAATCCTCTAGAAAAGGAAAAGGGAAGACAAAAGCTTCCACCTCCGAGTCATGGGAGATGGAAAGATTCATCTCCAAAGCCCATCAAGACCACTTCTATGATGTTGTGGCCAAGAAGAAGGTGATCCCTGAGGTCCCTTTCAAGCTCAAGAAAAATGAGTATCCGGAGATCCGACATGAAATCCAAAGAAGAGATTGGGAAGTCCTAACCAATCCCATGCAACAAGTCAGAATCTTAATGGTCCAAGAGTTCTATGCCAATGCATGGATCACTAGGAACCATGATCAAAGTGTGAACCTGAATCCAAAGAATTATCTTACAATGGTTCGGGGGAAATACTTAGATTTAGTCTCGAAAATGTGAGGTTGGCGTTCAACTTACCCATGATGCAAGGAGATGCATACCCCTACACTAGAAGGGTCAACTTTAATCAAAGGTTGGACCAAGTCCTTATGGACATATGTGTGGAATGAGCTCAATGGAAAAGAGACTCCAAAGGCAAGCCGGTTCAACTAAGAAGACTGGACCTCAAGCCTGTGGCTAGAGGATGGTTGGAGTTCATTCAACGCTCCATCATCCCCACTAGCAACCGATCTGAAGTTACTTTGGATTGGGCCATCATGATTCATAGCATCATGATTGGAGAGGAAGTAGAAGTTCATAAAGTCATCTCCCATGAATTCTACAAAATAGCTGATAAGTCCTCTACTTTGGCAAGGTTAGCTTTTCCTCATCTTATTTGCCATCTATGTTACTCAGCTGGAGTTATCATAGAAGGAGACATCCTCATTGAGGAGGACAAGCCCATCACTAAGAAAACAATGGAGCAAACAAGAGAGCCCACTCACAGAACCCAAGAGACGCATGAGGAAGCTCATCACCAAGAAATCCTGGAGATGCCTCAAGGGATGCACTTTCCTCCCAACAACTATTGGGAACAACTCAACACTTCCTTAGAAGATTTGAGTTACAATGTGGAACAATTAAGGGTGGAACATCAAGAGCACTCCATCATTCTCCATGAAATAAGAGAAGATCAAAGAGCAATGAGGAAGGAGCAACAAAGGCATGGAAGGGACATAGAAGAGCTTAAGGACATCATTGGTCCTTCAAGAAGAAGACGCCACTAAGGTGGATTCATTCCTTGTTCTTAATTTTTCTGTTTTTTGTTTTTTATCTATGTTTTGTGTCTCTACTTCATGATCATTAGTATGTAGTAACTATGTCTTAAAGAAGTACATGAATTTCGAAAATTGTCCTTGAAATTAGTTTAATTATATTGATGTGGTGACAATACTTTTTATTTTCTGAATGAATGCTTAAACATTGCATAATTTTGATCTTGTTGTTTATGAATGTTAAAGTTGTTGGCTCTTGAAAGAATGATGAACAAAGAAAAATGTTATTGATGATCTGAAAAATCATGAAATTGATTCTTGAAGCAAGAAAAAGCAGTGAAAAACAAAAGCATGCGAAAAAAAATATTGGCGAAAAAAAAGAAAGAAAAAGAAAAAGCAAGTAGAAAAAGCCAATAGCCCTTAAAACCGAAAGGCAAGGGTAAAAAGGATCCAAGGCTTTGAGCATCAATGGATAGGAGGGCCCAAGGAAATAAAATCCAGGCCTAAGCAGCTAAATCAAGCTGTCCCTAACCATGTGCTTGTGGCATGCAGGTCCAAGTGAAAAGCTTGAGACTGAATGGTTAAAGTCGTGATCCAAAGCTAAAAGAGTGTGCCTAAGAGCTCTGGACACCTCTAACTGGGGACTTTAGCAGAGTTGAGTCACAATCTGAAAAGGTTCACCCAGTCATGTGTCTGTGGCATTTATGTATCCGGTGGTAATACTGGAAAACAAAATGCTTAGGGCCACGACCAAGACTCATAATAGTAGCTGTGTTCAAGAATCAACAAACTTAACTAGGAAAATCAATAACACTATCTGAAATTATAAGTTCCTATAGATGCCAATCATTCTAAACTTCAAAGGAGAAAGTGAGATGCCAAAACTGTTCAGAAGCAAAAAGCGACAAGTCCCGCTCATCTAATTAGAATTAATATTCATTGATATTTTAGAATTTATAGTATATTCTCTTCTTTTTATCCTAATTGATCTTCAGTTGCTTGGGGACAAACAACAATTTAAGTTTGGTGTTGTGATGAGCCGATAATTTATACGCTTTTTGGCATTGTTTTTAGGTAGTTTTTAGTATGAATTAGTTACTTTTAGGGATGTTTTCATTAGTTTTTATGCTAAATTCACATTTCTGGACTTTACTATGAGTTTGTGTGTTTTTATGTGATTTCAGGTATTTTCTGGTTGAAATTGAGGGACCTGAGCAAAACTCTGAAAGAAGGCTGACAAAGGACTGCTGATGCTATTGGAATCTGACCTCCCTGCACTCGAAATGGATTTTCTAGAGCTAAAGAACTCCAAATGGCGCACTCTCAACGGCGTTGGGAAGTAGATATCCAGAGCTTTCCACCAATATATAATAATCTATACTTTATTCGTGATTAGACGACGTAAACTGGCGCTCAACGCCAGTTCCATGCTGCATTCTGGGTCAAACGCCAGAAACACGTCACGAACCAGAGTTGAACGCCCAAAACACGTTACAACTTGGCGTTCAACTCCAAGAGAAGCCTCAGCTCGTGGATAGATCAAACTCAGCCCAGGCACACACCAAGTGGGCCCCGCAAGTAGATTTATGCATCAATTACTTACTCCTGTAAACCCTAGTAGCTAGTTTAGTATAAATAAGACTTTTTACTAGTGTATTAGTCGTCCTTTGGACCACGTTACATCTTTGAACATTTAGTTCTTAGACCTTTGGGGCTGGCCTCTCGGCCATGCCTGAACCTTCATCCCTTATGTATTTTCAACGGTGGAGTATCTACACACCATAGATTAAGGGTGTGGAGCTCTGCTGTACCTAAAGTTTTAATGCAATTACTACTATTTCCTATTCAATTCCATTTATTCCTGTTCTAAGATATTCGTTGCACTTCAACATGATGAATGTGATGATCCGTGACACTCATCATCATTCTCACCTATGAACGCGCGTGACTGACAACCACTTCCGTTCTACCTTAGACTGGGCGCATATCTCTTGGATCCCTTAATCAGAATCTTTGTGGTATAAGCTAGAATTGATGGCGGCATTCATGAGAATCCGGAAAGTCTAAACCTTGTCTGTGGTATTCCGAGTAGGATTCTGGGATTGAATGACTGTGATGAGCTTCAAACTCGCGATTGCTAGGCGTGATGACAAACGCAAAAGAATCAAGGGATTCTATTCCAACATGATCGAGAACCAACAGATAATTAGCCGTGCCGTGACAGAGCATTTGGACCATTTTTACTGAGAGGCTGGGATGTAGCCATTGACAACGGTGATGCCCTACATACAGCTTGCCATAGAAAGAAGTGATAAAAAACTGGAAGGAAGAAGTAGAAAAGAAAAGATTCAGAAGGAACCCAGCACCTCCACACACCTATGAAATTCCCATCATTGAATTACATGAGTAACTTTATCTTTATTTTCTATTTATTTTATTATCATTATTTAAACCAATAATCTCTTAATCCATTTAAATCTGCCTGACTGGGAGTTACAAGATGACCATAGCTTGCTTCATACCAACAATCTCTGTGGGATCGACCCTTACTCACGTAAGATATTACTTGGATGACCCAGTTCACTTGCTGGTTAGTTGTGCGGAATTGTTACAAGGTGTGATTCACGTTTGAGAGCACCAAGCCTTTGGAGCCATTGCTGATGTTCACAATTTCGTCCACCAAACGGGAATTTAGAGAATTATTATGACTTCTCTGAAATAAACAAAAATTTAATCATTGAAGCAAAAGAAACAGCAAAAGAAAAAAAAACTATAAAAACAAGGTCCAAGGCTCTGAGCATCAATGACTAGGGAGGTCAGACATGATTAAAAGCTCAAAGAGTTGTTTCCCTAGTCATATGCTTGTGGTGTGATTATGTCAAGTAATCCTTGAGACAGAACACTTAGAGTTGAGACCAAGTGCATTTATCAGAGTATGCCAAAGGCTTTGAATACCACTGTCTGGGAGTAACTGAAAGAAAAATCAGAACTTAAAGAGAGTCCCCCAGTTAAGTGCTTGTGATGTTTCTGTGTCAAGTAACCTTGAGACAAAAAATTTAAAGTCACGGCTAGGCACAAGGTGCAAAGCACCAAAGAAAAATAAATTAAAGTAAATTTTGCTGTGTTCAAGGATTAAACTGGAGTATAAAGATCAGAGAATTCATAATATGTTCTGGATTCTAATTCCGAATGACACTGACGTTCCTCTGACGTGTGCGCGTGATTTGGAGAATTGTGCAGTGACGCGTGCGCGTACCTGACGCGTACGGGTAACTGAAGCGTACGCGAGATGCGCCACATGCAAAAAATGCAGAAAATACTGGGGGCGATTTCTATGCCCCATTTTGGCATTCATGTAAGGCGTAGCTCTTTGCCAAGTTAGGCGCGGATCCAGTGAAGCCAGGTGGTCCCCACGTCACAAGGCGCGAATTATTTAATTAATTTTGATTTAAATTCAAATTTGAATTTTAAATTAGGAAAATATATTATTTTAATTTTAGAAATTAGATTTTAAATTAATTATGATTAGATATAAAAGGGAAAAGAAACTTCTCTTCAGGGGATTCGATTCTATTCCAATTTACATTCCACATTTCGTACTTTAGAGTTTACCTAAATCCTTATTTTCTCTCTGAGTCATGAGCAACTAAACCTCCACTGTTAAGGTTAGGAGCTCTATGTATTGTATGGATTGATACTATTATTTTTCTATTTTAATTCATGTTTTCATTTATATTTCAAAAATTGTTTTCGTTCTTTATCTTATGAATTTGGGTGGAACGGAAGTTTGACCCTCTTTCTAATTAAGTTCTTGTATAACTAGGAAAAGCTCTTTACTTGAACAACAGCTTGAAAACAATTTCTCCTAAATTCTAATTATCTGGATTTAACGGGATACGTGACATATAATCCTCTTATATTTGGATAATTAGGATTTTGGTGGCATAATAACTAGAATTAAACGTCACCCCCTAATTGGAATTAATTGACTAAGGAATTGGCAATTGATGAAAGTTAGAGGAGACTAGAAAGGTCTAAGGAATTAGGGTCTAGTCACATATAGTTTGCCATGAATTAAATCTTGCATCATTAAAATAGTTAGTAAGAAAAGTCACATATAGTTTGTGTGTTATAAATTCTGCACCAGTAGTTGTGCCTGGTATTTTTCATTCGAGACTAGAAATCCAACAGTTGATTAGCCGTACAAAAACTGTAGCTGGACCATTTTCACTAAGAGGACGGATAGTAGCCATTGACAACGGTGATCCACCAACATACAGCTTGCCGTGGAAGGGAGCACACATGATTGGATGAAGACAATAGGCAAGCAGAGGTTCAGAAGCAACAAAGCATCTCCAAACGCTTTTCTGAAATTTCCACCAATGACTAAGATTTACAGGATGACCATAGCTTGCTTCAACCCGGCAGTCTCCGTGGGATCGTCCGTTACTCACTTAATGTTTTATTACTTGGACGACCCAATGCACTTGCTGGTTAGTTATATCGGAGTTGGGAAAAGTGTGATCACAATTTCGTGAACCAATTGCCATTTGGGGACTCTAGTACAAAAACCAAAGAGTTGTGCTAGAGTTGTGCTGCAATCCACACGTAAGCATGGGTGACGCTTATGCGTGGATTGTCTCCGTTGCAATCCATGCTTAAGAATGGGCGACACTTATTCGTGGATTGCACCCTGTTTTTCTCTTTTCTCATTTCTTCCTTCTTCTCTCCTTCTTCTTTCTTTCCACCTTTCTTCTTCTCTCTTCCTCCTTTCTTACTTTCTTCTTTTCCCTATCTTAAAAAAAAAATAAATAAGTAAATTATAAATAAATAAAAAATCTTTCATTTTTTTTGTTTATTGCATTTGCATACTTTTATTCATTGCATTTTAATTTTGCTTTTTTTTATAGCTTATTCAATTTTCTTTTCTAAATTTCTTATTTTAATAATGGTGTTGAATTTTTCTACTCAATTGTTGAGAAATTCTTGCATTATTTTGGTGCCTCTTGACTTGTTTGATATTGATTTGTGATGAAACTTTTAAATCAACGCTTAATTTTTTATGACTCTTGTATCCCTTGTGCATTGATATGAACCCATATTGTTTTTCATGATCCATTTTTTCTTGTTTGAACTTGATGCTCAATATGCTCTTCATGCTTTGAATCTACTCTTGCATCAAGTATTAATATGCCTTAGATTATATTATTTTCTCACTCACATGTTGTAGCTACCTTGTAGTTGAGAACCTTACTCTTATTTGGCATTAGCCTCCGCCTATGTTCTATTTGCTTTGATATCTTTATTGTAGGCTTAATTTTCTTAATTTTTCTCCCTTTTAGGTTGGCCACCAAAAAGGGAGAAAGGAAAAGTTTCTAAGTGGGGCAACAAACAAAGTCTTTCGCACAACCTTTTGAAGAAGCTCATCAATTGTAGTATCTCGTCCACCTTGATCTTCTTTGCATGCACCGAGGACGGTGCAATCTTCAAGTGTGGGGAGGTCGTCTGACCGATCTCCGTGGGTAACAACTTCCTTTTTCAACACCGATGTTAGCTAGTTGTTGCATTGCATGATAGGTTGCATAATAGTTAGAATTTGTATATATTTTACCACTTCTTTTTTATGTTAAGACTACTTGGTTAGGGTTATGATTTCTTTTCCAAGAAACAATTTTTAGGGCACCCTACCGATTTTGAAAATTTTTTTTGTTAAACTTGCTTGAAAGAAATTTATTTTGGAACATGGTTTTTGAGCTAAGAACACAAGCAAGTGAGTTTTGAGCCCATTGCGTGGTTACATCATATAACCACTTATTTTCATTCTTGTGTGTTTTATTCTCTTTCTATGATTGTAATCCTTGATTTGTTTGATTTTTTATGTCCATTATTTTGTGTATACATGCACTTATATGATTGAGGCCATTGTTTCAAAGAGCTCACTTACCAAAATTGCCTACCTTTTATCTCCCATTGTTAACCAACTTTGAGCCTACAATTAACCCACTTTGTTCTTTAATTTACCACATTACAAGCCTTAAAGCAAAAAACAATAAATATCCCATAATTTGGATCTTTGATTAGCTTAGGCTAGTGATTGTGTATCATTCAAGTATGGAAAAACATGGGACATTGGTTGAGGTAGGAGTATGTTTTTATTTTCATTAAAAATCTATATATATCAAAAGAAAAATAAAAAATAGAAAAAATAGAAAAAGAAAAAAATATATGTATAGAAAAAAATGCAATAAAACTGGGACAAAAATGCCGTAAAGTAAAGTAATAACATCAATGCATATGGAATGTGAATTAAAGAGAATGCATGAGTATGTGAAAAAAAAGTGGGAATGATGGGTAGCTAGGTATTGTGTTTGAATTATATAGGTTGTTATATATGTTTGGTGGGTGCTTAGGTTAATCAAAGATTCAAATTTCAAGCTCACTTGACCATATACATCCTTACCTTTACCCTAACCCCATTACAACCTATGAATAAGTCCTCATGATAATTGTATGCATGCATTGAATAATTGTTGATTGTTATATGAAAAACAAATCTTGGAAAGCATGAGTAGAAGAGAATTGAATGATCAACCCTATACACTTAAGCGACTAGAGTTCATACACTTCCGGTGAGGGTTCGATGCTCAATTCCTTGTTCCTGACTTTCATGAGCTTTCATCTTGCAAGTCTATTTGTACTTCATTTTGATATTCAAATTGGTAGGATTCATGAATCATCATACTACTTGGTCCTACTTGTTCATGTATGTCTTGGAGATTGATATACTCTTAACCAAGTAGATAGAGTCATATTGCATTTAGTTGCATGCATGTAGATATGTTTACATAGTTTCTTTGCATTGAATAAATGTTCATACCCCTTTTCTTGTCCTTCTTGGTTTAGCATGAGGACATGCTATTGTTTAAGTGTGGGGAGATTTGATAAATCCCAATTTGGTGGTTTATCTTGTGTTTAATTTAGAGGGATTTTATCATCTTTTCCCACATTTATTCAATGAAATAGTATGGTTTTGTAATTCTCCTTTAATTGTGCTTAAGAGTGAGAACATGCTTTTTAGGTCTTAAAATAGCTAAATTTAATTCACCTTGATTCCATTAAATGGCTTGATATGTTTATTAAGTGATTTCAGGTTTAGAAGGCAAAGATTGGATTGAGGGAACGAAGAAAAAGCATGTAAAAATGGAGAACTCATGAAGAAATGAAGGAAATGCTAAGCTGTCAATCTTGACCTCTTCATACTTAATCGATCATAACTTGGGCCACAGAGGCCCAAATGATGGGGTTTTAGTTGCGTTGGAAAACTAACATTTGGGGCTTCAAAATGATATAAAATTTGTCATAGTTGTCTGGCGTTTAAGGACACGTACACGTCATTCCATGCGCACGCATTGCAGGATCAACGTGGGTCCACTTTAGCAACTCGTGGCCAGCGATTTCTAGCTCATTTTGGGCATAATCCAACTCATTTCTGATGCTATTGAACCCGAGAATTGAGGAGGGAGGAACCAAGTAGTGTTAGTTGGAGCTTTTACCATGTTTTAGGATAGAATTCTAGAGAGAGAAGCTCTCTCTTCTCTCTAGAATGAGGATTAGATTAGATTCAAATCTCTTCTTAAATCTAGATTTTAATTATTGTTTTCATCTACTTTTCTGATGAGCGGATAATTTATACACTTTTTGGCATTGTTTTTAGTATGTTTTTAGTATGTTTTAGTTAGTTTTTATTATATTTTTATTAGTTTTTAGTTAAAATTCACTTTTCTGGACTTTACTATCAGTTTTTGTGTTTTTCTATGATTTCAGGTATTTTCTGGCTGAAATTGAGGGACCTGAGCAAAAATCTGATTCAGAGGCTGAAAAGGACTGCAGATGTTGTTGGATTCTGACCTCCCTGCATTCGAAGTGGTATTTCTTGAGCTACATAAGCCCAATTGGCGAGAACTCAACGGCGTTGGAAAGTAGACATCCTGGGCTTTCCAGCAATGTATAATAGTTTATACTTTGCCCGAGATTTGATGGCCCAAACCGGCGTTCCAAATCAGCTCAAAACTGCCCAGCGTTAAACGCCGAAATTGGCACAAGAATGGGAGTTAAACGCCCAAATTGGCACAAAAGCTGGCGTTTAACTCCAAGAAAAGTCTCTACACGAAAATGCTTCAATGCTCAGCCCAAGCACAAACCAGGTGGGCCCAGAAGTGGATTTTTATGTCATTTACTCATCTTTGTAAAACCTAGGCTACTAGTTCTCTACAAATAGGACCTTTTGCTATTGTATTTTCATCTTTAGATCTTTGAATCTTTTGATCACGTTTTGGGGGCTGGCCTCTCGGCCATGCCTAGACCTTGTTCTTATGTATTTTCAACGGTGGAGTTTCTACACACCATAGATTAAGGTGTGGAGCTCTGCTGTACCTCGAGTATTAATGCAATTACTGTTGTTCTTCTATTCAATTCGGCTTATTCTTGTTCTAAGATATCACTTGTTCCTCAACTTGATGAATATGATGATCTGTGACACTCATCATCATTCTCACCTATGAACGTGTGCTTGAAAACCACCTCCGTTCTACCTTAGATCGAGTGGATATCTCTTGGATCCCTTAATCAGAATCTTTGTGGTATAAGCTAGAATTGATGGCGGCATTCAAGAGAATCCGGAAGGTCTAAACCTTGTCTGTGGTATTCTGAGTAGGATTCCATGATTGAATGACTGTGACGAGCTTCAAACTCCTGAAGGCTGGGCGTTAGTGACAGACACAAAAGAATCAACGGATTCTATTCCAACCTGATTGAGAACAGACAGATGATTAGTCGTGCCGTGACAGGGTGCGTTGAACATTTTCACTGAGAGGACGGGATTGTAGCCACTGACAACGGTGATGCCCAACATACAGCTTGCCATGGAAAGGAGTAAGAAGGATTGGATGAAGACAGTAGGAAAGCAGAAAGACGGAAAGGACAAAGCATCTCCATTCGCTTATCTAAAGTTCTCACCAATGAATTACATAAGTATCTCTATCTTTACTTTATGCTTTATTCATATATCATCCATAACCATTTGAATCTGCCTGACTGGGATCGACCCTTACTCGCGTAAGGTTTATTACTTGGACGACCCAATACACTTGCTGGTTAGTTGTGCGAAGTTGTGATAAATAGTTGAGATTGCAATTGAGCGTACCATGTTGATGGCGCCATTGATGATCACAATTTCATGCACCAAGTTTTTGGTGCCGTTGCTGGGGATTGTTGAGTTTGGACAACTGACGGTTCATCTTGTTGCTTAGATTAGGTATTTTTCAGAATTTTTAAGAATGAATTCTAGTGTTTCAAGGTGATTGGTGGACGAAATTGTGATTCCCTTTTTTCTTGTAATTGGATTTATAAAAGATGTATACTCTGAGGGCATTGTTTATTTTCTTCACAATCTCGTTCAACTAACCAGCAAGTGT
>NC_029775.3:41798461-41799113 GCF_000817695.3 Arachis duranensis
AAAAAGAAAAGAAGAGTAGAAGAAGAAGAAGAGAATTTTGGTAGAGAAAGAGAGAAGGGGGTTCGGCTATATGAGAGAAGAAGAGGTAGTGTTGTGTGAAAATGAAGAAGAAAGGAGAGGTATTTATAGGTAGAGGGGAGGGTTAGGTTTTGGCCAATTTGGGTGGGAATGGGTGGGAAATTGAATTTGAATGTAATGGAGGGAGGTGGGGTTTATGGGGAAGAGGAGGTTGATGTGAATGGTGCATGGGGTAATTGGGAAGAGAAATTGATGTGATTGGTGAAGGTTTTAGGGAAGGGTGACATTGAGAATGAGATTTGGATTAGGAGAGTGTGAATAGGATTAAAAGAAAAGGTAGGTGGGGATCCTGTGGGTCCACAGATCTTGAGGTGGAGATCCTGTGGGGTCCACAGGTCCTGAGGTGAAAAGAAATACCATTCCTTCACCCTATAGGCGTGTAAATTGCCTTCATGCATCATTCTGGCGTTCAGACGCCCATTGGTGCATGTTCTGGGCGTTAAACGCCCATGTGATGCTTGATTCTGGCGTTGAACGCCAGCTTCAAGCTTGTTTCTGGCGTTCAGCGCCAGATTGTCCTCTGCGTGCGCATCCTGGCGTTAAACGCCAGGATGTTGCTTGTTTTGGGCGTTCA
>NC_029775.3:41800760-41801513 GCF_000817695.3 Arachis duranensis
CATATGGTTCACCCATGTAATTAACCTCTGCCATGGCAGGGTTCTTAGGATCATAAGCTTCTTCAGAAGCTGCCTCTCTAGTATTGTTGGATGCATGTTGCAATCCATTTAGATTTTGAGAGATCATGTTGACCTGTTGAGTCAACACTTTGTTCTGAGCCAGTATGGCATTCAGAGCATCAATTTCAAGAACTCCCTTCTTCTGAGGGACCCCATTATTCACGAAATTCCTCTCAGAGGTATACATGAACTGGTTGTTTGCAACCATGTCAATGAGTTCTTGAGCCTCTTCAGGCGTTTTCTTCAGGTGAATAGATCCACCTGCAGAATGGTCCAGTGACATTTTCGAAAATTCAGAGAGACCATAATTGAATATATCTAATAGGGTCCATTCTGAAAACATGTCAGATGGACATCTCTTGGTCAGCTGCTTGTATCTTTCCCAAGCTTCATAGAGAGATTCACCATCTTTTTGTTTGAAAGTTTGAACATCCACTCTCAGCTTGCTCAGCTTTTGAGGAGGAAAGAATTTATCTAAGAAGGCAGTGACCAACTTATCCCAGGAGTCCAGGCTATCCTTAGGTTGTGAATCCAACCATATTCTAGCTCTGTCTCTTACAGCAAAAGGGAAAAGCATGAGTCTGTAGACTTCAGGATAAACTCCATTCGTCTTTACAGTATCACAGACTTGCAAGAATTCAGTTAAGAACTGATAAGGATCTTCAGATGGAAGTCCATAAAACTTGCAGTTTT
>NC_029775.3:41804744-41804991 GCF_000817695.3 Arachis duranensis
ATGAATTCACGTGTAGAGGCATTTCTTGGCGTCAAACTTCAGGTTATGACGTGTTTTGGGCGTTTAACTCCGGATCATGACGTTTTTCTGGCGTTTTACTCCAGACAGCAGCGTGTACTTGGCGTTCAACGCCAAGTTACATCGTCATTCTTCGAATAAAGTATAGACTATTATATATTTCTGGAAAGCCCTGGATGTCTACTTTCCAACGCCGTTGAGAGCACGCCAATTGGAGTTCTGTAGCTCC
>NC_029775.3:41805814-41808007 GCF_000817695.3 Arachis duranensis
ATTAAAAATCCAAAAAATTTTTAATTTGTGTCTTTTCAAGTCAATAATACAGAGAATTGAAGATTCAGAATATTCAGCAGAGAAATTACACAGAAAAAGCTGGGCATTCAAAACGCCCAGTGAGGAAGGCAAACTGGCGTTTAAACGCCAGCCAGGGTGCCTGGCTGGGCGTTTATCGCCCAAAAGGGTAGAGCTTTGGGCGTTAAACGCCAGAATGTGCACCATTCTGGGCGTTTAACGCCAGGATGGCACAAGAAGGAAAGATTTTGTTTTTAATTCAAATTTTTTTTCAAGTTTTCAAAATTTTTCAAAATCAAATCTTTTTCAAATCATATATTTTCAATCATATGTTTTCAAAATCAATTTCTTTCCTTTTTCAAAAATACTTGCTAACAATTAATGATTTGATTCAACATTTCAAGTATGTTGCCTTTTCTGTTGAGAAAGGTTTAATGTTTGAATCATATCTTTTCTTGTTAGCCAAGTCATTAATTTTTAAAATCAAATCTTTTTAAATTGTTTTTCAAATCATATCTTCTCAACCATATCTTTTTAAAACTATATCTTTTCAATCATATATTTTTCTCACATCTTTTTCAAAATGGTTTTCAATCGTACCTTTTTGATTTTTAATTTCAAAATCTTTTTCAAAAATCACTTGATTTATTTTCCACTCTTGGTTTTCGAAAATCAATTAGTGTTTTTCAAAATGTTTTTAAAATCTTTTACTTAATTTTCGAACATTTCTTCCCCTCTTCTCACATCCTTTTATTTATGGACTAACACTACTCCTCAATGCACAATTCGAACTCCATCTTTCCTTGATAAGTTCGAATTTTCTACCTCTTCCTTCCATTTTTCTTTTCCTCTGACACCTCAAGGAATCTCTATACTGTGACATAGAGGATTCCATATTTTCTTGTTCTCTTCTCCTTCATATGAGTAGAAGCAAAGACAAAAGCATTCTTGTTGAGGCTGACCCTGAACCTGAAAGGACCTTGAAGCGAAAGCTAAGAGAAGCTAAGGCACAACTCTCTATAGAGGACCTAACAGAAATCTTCAAAGAAGAAGACATAGCAGCCGAAAACAACAACAATGCCAACAATGCAAGGAAGGTGCTGGGTGACTTTACTGCACCTACTCCCGACTTCTATGGGAGAAGCATCTCTATCCCTGCCATTGGAGCAAACAACTTTGAGCTTAAGCCTCAATTAGTTTCTCTAATGCAACAGAATTGCAAGTTCCATGGACTTCCATTGGAAGATCCTCATCAGTTTTTAGCTGAGTTCTTGCAAATCTGTGACACTGTCAAGACTAATGGGGTTGACCCTGAGGTCTACAGACTTATGCTATTCCCTTTTGCTGTAAGAGACAGAGCTAGAACATGGTTGGACTCTCAACCTAAAGAAAGCCTGGACTCTTGGGAAAAGCTAGTCATTGCCTTCTTGGCAAAGTTCTTTCCACCTCAAAAATTGAGTAAGCTTAGAGTGGAAGTCCAAACCTTCAGACAGAAGGAAGGTGAATCCCTCTATGAAGCTTGGGAAAGATACAAACAATTGATCAGAAATTGTCCCTCTAACATGCTTTCTGAATGGAGCATCATAGGTATCTTCTATGATGGTCTGTCTGAGCTGTCCAAGATGTCATTAGATAGCTCTGCTGGAGGATCTCTTCATCTGAGGAAGATGCCTACAGAAGCTCAAGAACTAATTGAAATGGTTGCAAATAACCAATTCATGTACACTTCTGAAAGGAATCCTGTGATCAATGGGACAAGTCAGAAGAAAGGAGTTCTTGAGATTGATACTCTGAATGCCATATTGGCTCAGAACAAAATATTGACTCAACAAGTCAATATGATTTCTCAAAGTCTGTCTGGAATGCAAGCTGCACCAGGCAGTACGAAGGACGCTTCATCTGAAGAAGAAGCTTATGATCCTGAGAACCCTTCAATGGAAGAGGTGAATTACATGGGAGAACCCTATGGAAACACCTACAATTCTTCATGGAGAAATCATCCAAATCTCTCATGGAAGGATCAACAGAGACCTCAACAAGGTTTCAACAACAATAATGGTGGAAGAAACAGGTTTAGCAATGGCAAGCCTTTTTCATCATCTTCTCAGCAATAGACAGAGAATTCTAAGCAGAGCCACTCTGACTTAGCAACCATGGTCTCTGATATAATCAAAA
>NC_029775.3:41808037-41874062 GCF_000817695.3 Arachis duranensis
CAGCTGAGTAAGAAAGTTACTGAACTCCCTCCTAGAACTCTTCCAAGCAATACAGAAGAGAATCCAAAAGGAGAATGCAAGGCCATTAACATGACCCACATGGCCGAACTTGGAGAGGAGGAAGAGGCAGTGATCGCCACTGAGGAAGACCTCAATGGACGTCCACTGGCCTCTAATGAGTTCCCTAATGAGGAACAATGGGAATCTGAAGCTCACACAGAGACCATAGAGATTCCATTGGATTTACTTCTACCATTTATGAGCTCTGATGAGTATTCTTCCTCTGAAGAGGATGAGTTTGTCACTGAAGAGCAAGTTGCTAAATACCTTGGAGCAATCATGAAGCTAAATGACAAGTTATTTGGTAATGAGACTTGGGAGGATGAACCCCTTTTGCTCACCAAAGAATTGGATGACTTGTCTAGGCAGAAATTACCTCAAAAGAGACAAGATCCTGAGAAGTTCTCAATACCTTGTGCCATAGGCACCATGACCTTCAAGAAGGCCTTGTGTGACCTAGGGTCAAGTGTAAACCTCATGCTTCTCTCTGTAATGGAGAAGCTGGGGATCTTTGAGGTACAAGCTACAAGAATCTCACTAGAGATGGCAGACAATTCAAGAAAACAAGCTTATGGGCTTGTAGAGGATGTTTTGGTAAAGATTGAAGACCATTACATCCCTGCTGATTTCATAGTCCTAGAAACTGGGAAGTGCATGGATGAATCCATCATCCTTGGCAAACCCTTCCTAGCCACAGCAAAGGCTGTGATTGATGTGGACAGAAGAGAATTGATCATTCAAGTGAATGAAGGATCCTTTGTGTTTAAGGCTCAAGGATATCCCTCTGTCACCATGGAGAGGAAGCATGAAGAGCTTCTCTTAAAACAGAGTCAAACAAAGCCCACACAGTCAAACTCTAAGTTTGGTGTTGGGAGGCCACAACCAAATTCTAAGTTTGGTGTTGAACCCCCATATTCAAACTCTAAGTTTGGTTTTAGGAGGTTCCAAAATTGCTCTGAGTATCTATGAGGCTCCATGAGAGCCCACTGTCAAGCTACTGACATTAAAGAAGCGCTTGTTGGGAGGCAATCCAATGTTATATTTATCTAATTTTCCTTTGTTATTTTATGTTTTATGTAGGTTGATGACCATGGAAAGTCACAAAATTAATTGAAAAAGCAAAAACAGAATGAAAAACAGAAAGAAAAATAGCACACCCTGGAAGAAGACCTTGCTGGCATTTAAACGCCAGTAAGAGCAGCAAATGGGCGTTTAACGCCCAGTCTGGCACCATTCTGGGTGTTTAACGCCAGAAAGGGGCACCAGACTGGCGTTAAACGCCAGGAAAGGGCAAGAAGCTGGCGTTAAACACCAGAAATGGGCACCAGCCCGGCGTTTAACGCCAGAATTGGCATAGAGAGCATTTTTGCTCGCCACTTGGTGCATGGATGACTTTTCCTTGACACCTCAAGATTTGTGGACCCCACCTACCCCACCACTCTCTCTCTTCTTCACCCATTCACCAATCACCTCAACACCTCTTCCCCAAAAATCCCCTCACCTATCAAATCCCATCTTTCTTTTCACCACTCACATTCATCATTCATAGAACCCCACCTACCTCACCATTCAAATTCAAACCACTTTCCCTCCCAAACCCACCCTCACATAGCCGAACCTTACCCCTCCCTCCACTCCTATATAAACCCATCTTTACCACCTCATTTTCACACAACCTAAACACTACTTCTCCCTCTTTGGCCAAACCATAAAGCCATCTCCATCTCCTTCATTTCTTCTTCTTCTACTTTCTTCTTTCTTCTTTTGCTCAAGGACGAGCAAACCTTTTAAGTTTGGTGTGGTAAAAGCATTGCTTTTTGTTTTTCCATAACCATTTATGGCATCTAAGGCCGGAGAAACCTCTAGAAAGAGGAAAGGGAAGGCAAAAGCTTCCACCTCCGAGTCATGGGAGATGGAGAGATTCATCTCAAAGGTACATCAAGACCACTTCTATGAAGTTGTGGCCAAGAAGAAGGTGATCCTCGAGGTCCCTTTCAAACTCAAAAAAGGTCAACTTTGATCAAAGGTTGGACCAAGTCCTCATAGACATTTGTAAAGAGGGCACTTAATGGAAGAGAGAGGGAAGCCGGTTCAACTAAGAAGGCATGACCTCAAGCCTATCACCAAGAAAAGGGTGGAGCAAATAAGAGAACCTCATCAAGAGCATGAGGAAATTCCTTGTGATGAAATCCCTGAGATGCCTCAAGGGATGCACTTTCCTCCACAAAACTATTGGGAGCAAATCAATACCTCCCTAGGAGAATTGAAGTTCCAACATGGGATAACTAAGGGTGGAGCACCAAGAACATTCCCTTCTCATCCATGAAATTAGAGAAGATCAAAAAATCATGAGAGAGGAGCAACAAAGGCAAGGAAGAGACATTGAGGAGCTCAAGCACTCCATAAGATCTTCAAGAGGAAGAACAAGCCGCCATCACACTACAAGAAAAATACCCATTCAACCACACTTTTTTTAAGCTACATTTGAAAAGCGTAGCCTATTCTTAGCCTATTCTATGAATAGGCTACGCTTTTCCACATGTTGCCTTTTTATAAGAGAAAAGGATACACAATTGCAGCATCATTTAAAAAGTGTAGCCTTAGGTATTATAGAAATCACTTATAAAGCGTAGCCGTAGGTTGATATCTATAGGTTCACTTTTTGTATCAAAGGAGATGCTTTTAGAGGGTAGCCTATTTATTAAATTTTGGGTTCATTTTTAAAGTGATGCCTAATATATCTAGAACAAAAAATTAACACTTAGTGAAATTTTTTCCTCTTTCTTCTGAAAACAAATAAACTCACACTTAGTAAAATTTTTGTTCATTCCCTCCACAAGCAAACTCATACACAAAGTAAAATTCCCTCCAAATCACTCACATCCACAAGTAGGTTCATCCCCTTTCAGAAACCCTTATCCCCTTTCAGAAACCCTCATCCCCACAAGCACCGTCATCGAAGTGGAAACCCTGCCTCCAAAGCTCACCATCGTTGCCCCCACTTGATGGTATTTTTGTGGAAAAATGAATTTCCAAACATATAGATCTAACCGGCAAGTATACCGGGTCGCATCAAGTAGTAATAACTCAGAGTGAGGTCGATCCCACAGGGATTGATAGATCAAGCAACTTTAGTGGGTGATTAGTTTAGTCAAGCTAACATTGGTGAGTGAGAATTGTGGCAGCAGAATATAAATAGCAGTGAACTTAAATTGCAGAATGTAAATAGGCAGGAAGCTTAAAGAATAAGCAATGTAAATTGCAGAAACTTAAATGACAAGAAATGTAAATTGCTTGAATCTTAAATGGGTCAGGGATGTGGGATTACAGAAATTAATCAAGGAAAAATAAATTGCAATAAGTAGAAGAGTAGAGGATTGATTCAATGGAACTAGATTTTAACAGAAAAGTAAAAATGCCTTAAAGATTAAATAGAGAAATACTGGTGCTTAATTTGCAGCAAAACAAGTGCTTAAGTTGCAGCAATTAAAAATTGGGTTCAAGATCTCAGGAAACAAGTCTAGATCTCAAATCCTTCCTTGATTCAACAAGAATAGTTTGCAGCATAAAGAAGAAAAATGAATTGCAGAATTAAAGAGAAGATGAAGCAGTATGTGAATTTCAATTATGCAGAAAAAGTAAACAAGAGATCTCAAGGTGAGATTGAAACAGAAGTTCTTCAATTCTTCACCCAAGATCCAAAGAAAGAAAAGTAAAGAGTGCTCAAGAAGGAACCAGGAGGAAGAGAGATCAATTCTCCTTCCTAGCCAACCTCCTGAAATGAGAGTGATGCCTTTATATAGGCTTTTTACAAAATGAAAATAAAATGAAATTGAAATTAAAAACAAATTCACAAAAATAAAAATCCTAATCTAGCTTTTCTGTGTGCCTTTGAGTCATGTTGTGTGGGCTTTGCTTGCTTTGGATTCGAGGAGAAATGGGTCTTGGATGGCCTTGGTTCAATTTGAGTTCAAAGGGAATTTTAATTGAATTTTGGCCCCTGTTGCTCCCAGGAGGCTGCTCTGCTCTTGTAGAGAGCAGAGCAGTGAAGCCTTGCATGTGGATCCAATTAGCGCGCCAAGTGTGGGAGGGGCATCAGGATGCTGCCCTGCCCTTGTGGAGAGCAGGGCAGTGGTGTCATGGGGCGTGCCTTGCTTCCCTGCCCGTGCTGTGATGCGCCAAGGATGCGCGCCCAAGCTCCCTTGTTGCGCGTCAATTGTGCGTGCTGGCCGTGCCAAATTGTGCGCCATGCACCAAGGAATGCTGCTTTGCCCTCCTTGCGGGCAGCGCAAAGCGTTCCTTGCTCTTGGGTGAGGTCCCAGGTTTGAATCTTGCTTGATGGCTCTTTGGAGCAAATTTCCTTGGTTTCCTTGGCACCCACGTAGCGCCTAGAGCTTGGCTTCCTAGAGGTCTTGTGTTCGATCTTTGAAGGTCAAAAACAAGCTAATTTTGGCTTGTTTTCCTTTCATTTGAATGCTACTTCCTTCCCTCTTGAGCTTGGTTCGAAACCCATGGGTGGCACTTGGAGAACAATTTCCTTGAATTTTTCCATGAGGAGCCCGAAATTGCTCTTGAGGAGGGCTGGGCAGAATTTTTCCTTCCCTTGTTTCTTGGCCTAGAATTGTGCTCTGCCCTCAAGGAGGACAGGGCAATGAAGCCTTGAATGCTTGGTTCATTGTTGTGCTCTCTTGGAGGACAGTGTGCTCTTGTGGAGAGCAGTGTGGCTTCCTTCCTTCATTGTGTCACACTCTTTTTTTCCTTGGGCCAGGCTTTCTTAGGCCACACTTTCTTTTTTTCTTCTTTTCTTTACCTACAAATAATCGAAACAACCAATCAAAGTATCACTAAATTCACAAGGTTTATAAATCAATTAAAAATCAATTAAATTTAGCTTAAACCTCATGAATTTGGGTGCTTTGCCCCATGAGTTAATAACAAAGCTACGACTTCTAAATGCTTTGTTTTCAAGTATTACCACTTGATACATAAGCACCACAAGCATTTGAATTAGAGGACTTCATTAAGCTCATTTTTTTTCTTTTCTTTGACTCTCTAATCATTGATGCTCAGAACCTTGAGCTTTGAAGGAGTGCTTTTGCACTTGAGCCTAGCCTTGACTTCTAAGCGTTTTGTTTTCAAGCATTTGGCTTGATACATAAACACCACAAGCACTTAGCAAATAAATTGCCATTGGTACTCAGAGCCTTTAGCTTTCTCATTCCTTCCCTTTTTCTTTTCTTGCTTTAATTGTATTTGCTTCTTCAAGGTTTTCATGATTTCAAAAGATTTCACAAAATGTACTAGATGAAAAACTTCAATTAAATAAAATCCAATGCAATTGAGCAACAATCAATCATACTAGCTTTCCAACACTTGTATGCACATGCTAAGTTCTTCTTTAATGCCTTGTTTGTTTATGATCATGATGCTTTATTGCTTTTGAATTCACAGAATTCAAGTTGGTAGTTATAATGCCACAGCAACATATTACAAATCAAGATTCAAACTATGCTTATTCATACACACATGTAAACAGAAAAGATAATAAGACAATCATGCAATTTAAGTGTTGGAAACAAATTAGAAGAAAAGGAACTCTACAACCTTGTAGTTCATCTTCATTATTGTTGTCCTTTTTCCTCTATTCTTCCTCTTTCCTTTGCCAAACTCAGAATGCTTGCTCATCCTCAAGCAACAATTAGAACAACGGTTGTGGGGCTAAGATGGATCATGAATGTCTTACACAATGAAAATGTTAGTGGTACATGTGTTTAAGCAAGCAAAATTGAAAGATAACAATCAAGGCACAAAAAACAGAGACATTGTGATTGCAAACATAAGAGGGTGTGCATGATACATTGCATAAAAATATAAGTGGCACACCAAACTTAGTGTGACACTTTCACTTGAAATTAATGCAAGTATCTAGTAAGCATTGGAACCAAATTTTGTTGCATAGCAACACCAAACTTAGAATGCAATCATATGTCAATTTATTTGAATTGAAACTAAGCAAAAGAAACTGTTATTTGTTGAATACAATCACCAAGCCAAAAATCTGTCATGAATAAGGATCTCTTGATGCTGTATTAACAAAAACAGTTGATAAAAGAAAGCTTAAAAATAAAGAGGTGACTAAAACAAAGAGAATGCAAACGAACTATCAAAACAAAAGAAAAATAATAATGCAAAGGCAATATGATTATGCAGACAAGTGATGTTGCTAGATGAGTTGCATAGAAAAATAAGTGGCACACCAAACTTAGAAACTTAGTGTGACACTTTCATGTAGAATTGATGCAATCATCCTAAGGAATTGAAAACAATTTGTTGCAGGTCAACACCAAACTTAGAATGTGATCATATGCCAATTTATTGAAATTTAAACACAGCAAAGAAAGAGAATAAACCAAGCCGAGAAATGAAATGTTACCTAAGGTTGGGTTGCCTCCCAACAAGCGCTCTTTTAGTGTCATTAGCTTGACATATTGTTCTTCACTTTCTTCCTCTTCTTCCAGTTTGTTAAAAGGAATGACCTCAAGGGGGGAGAAGTTTCAGCTATTGTCCCCTTTCTTGGTTTCCTCTCAGCAAGCTTCCTTTTGAATTTGGCTTGATTGATCTTGCTTACTGGATTAGGGACAGAATTGGTGCTCTTGCTAGTTGCCTTCACTTCTTTGGATTTAAGACTTGGTGGTTGTGTGATTGTTGGAGTGATTTCTTCATTAAGAGCTTCTTGCATTGGTGGTTCCATGAGCTTTTCCTCTTTGCACTTCTCCACTTCAATTGAGTGTGACTTTTCTGGAATGACTTCCTCACTTTCTTGCTCCTCCACTCCTTTCTTTGCACTCAACAATTGACTTAATAGTTCTTTTATGGAGGAGGTTTGTTGTTCTTCCCAAGATTTCTTCATCTCCTCTTCATATTTTTCGATCACAGATTCAAGGGAAATCAGTGAGGGTTGTGAGTGTTCATGTTTCTTTGTCACCTCAAGTGGCTTTTGTGAATATAAAATCCTTGGCTCATGTTCCTCATCTTTTATTGCAATTTCACTTGACACAAGGACCTTTTGTTCTTGTTTTTCCACTTCCTCTCTCACAAATTGATTTTCACTGTTTGATGGTTCTAAGTGTTTCCTTATGTTCTCCAGGTGCTTATTTGTCCTCTGACGGAGGATTTCTTTCCTTTTCCAGGCTTATTCTTGTCTTTCAAAAAATCCTCTGGACTTTTGAAGGAGATCCTCTGAATCACAATTTGAAGAACTGTTGAACTCTTCACAGTATGGATTGCTAAGATTTCTTTGATTTTGACTTTCCCAGTCACAATATGAGTAGTTGTTAGACTCATCGGAATCTGGATCATATTGTGTCTCTGGGAAGTGTCCCATATGATTCTCTTGCTCATCTTGTGTCTCTGAAGCAAGTCTCCATGGATTGGTTTGCTCAGAATCTGTTAATTGTTGGTGATATCCCCAGCCACCATTAGAGATTTGTGATGGTGGGTGATATCCCAGAAAATTTGTTTGATCACAAGATGAGTTGAACTCCATTTGAATTTTGTAAAACACAACACCAATGAAAATTGAAGTTCATCTTTTAGAGAAGAACTTCTGAGTGAGGCAAAAACACAAACACCTTGATTTCAATTTAGAACAGAGAATAAAAACAAAAAAATGCCTGATCTAGACTTCTCACCCACTTAATCATTGTTGATCTAATCAATCCCCGACAACGGCGCCAAAAACTTGATGGTGTTTTTGTGGAAAAATGAATTTCCAAACACATAGATCTAACTGGCAAGTATACCGGGTCGCATCAAGTAGTAATAACTCACTTAGAGTGAGGTCGATCCCACAGGGATTGATGGAACAAGCAACTTTAATGGGTGATTAGTTTAGTCAAGCTAACATTGGTGAGTGAGAATTGTGGCAGCAGAATATAAATAGCAGTGAACTTAAATTGCATAATCTAAATAGGCAGGAAGCTTAAAGAATAAGCAATGTAAATTGCAGAAACTTAAATGACAAGAAATGTAAATTGCTTGAATCTTAAATGGGTCAGGGATGTGGGATTACAGAAATTAATAAAGGAAAAATAAATTGCAATAAGTAGAAGAGTAGAGGATTGATTCAATGGAACTAGATCTTAACAGAAAAGTAAAAATGCCTTGAAGAGTAAACAGAGAAATACTGGTGCTTAATTTGCAGCAAAACAAGTGCTTAAGTTGCAGCAATTAAAAATTGGGTTCAAGATCTCAGGAGTATAAGAAACTAGATAACAAGTCTAGATCTCAAATCCTTCCTTGATTCAACAAGAACAGTTTGCAGCATAAAGAAGAAAAATGAATTGGAGAATTAAAGAGAAGATGAAGCAGTATGTGAATTTCAATTATGCAGAAAAAGTAAACAAGAGATCTCAAGGTGAGATTGAAACAAAATTTCTTCAATTCTCTACCCAAGATTTAAAGCAGAAAAGAAAACTAAAGGAGAGAGCTATCTATTCCTAATGCTCCCTATTGGAGCCAACCTCCTGAAATGAGAGTGATGCCTTTATATAGGCTTTTTACAAAATGAAAATAAAATGAAATTGAAATTAAAAACAAATTCACAAAAATGAAATTCCTAATCTAGCTTTTCTGTGTGCCTTTGAGTCATGTTGAGTGGGCTTTGCTTGCTTTGGATTCGAGGAGAAATGGGTCTTGGATGGCCTTGGTTCAGTTTGAGTTCAAAGGGAATTTTAATTGAATTTTGGCCCATGTTGCTCCAAGGAGGCTGCTCTGCTCTTGTAGAGAGCAGAGCAGTGAAGCCTTGCATATGGATCCAATTAGCGCGCCAAGTGTGGGAGGGGCATCAGGATGCTGCCCTGCCCTTGTGGAGAGCAGGGCAGTGGTGTCATGGTGCGTGCCATGCTTCCCTGGGCCGTGTCAAAGTGATGCGCGCAAGCTCCCTTGTGTGTAGCGCTCCCCACTTCCCCTTAGGTGCTTGGTTTGAAACCCACGGGTGGCACCTGGAGTTGATTTTTCTTGGATTTTCTTCAAGAAGAGCACGACATTGCCCTGCTCTCCAAGAGGGCAGAGCAGAATAATGAGCGCTACTTTGCTTTGGAGTGAGGCTCCAGCTTCGAACCTTGGTGGAAGCACTTTGGTTTATTTTCGCTTATTTTTTGCCCTTAAAGATGCCTTTCACTCATGCTTCAATTGTACGCCAAATATGGATTGCTATATATCGTTGGAAAGCTCTGAATGTCAACTTTCCAACGCAACTGGAAGCACATCAATCGGACATTTGTAGCTCAAGTTATAGCCCTTTGAAGTAGGCATGGTCATGCTGTGAGCGGCCAGATTTTAACTTAGCGAAAATTTGCTCCAACCTCACTTTGTTTCATCATGATTCTGCCCTAACCTTGGCAAGAGCAGAGCAGTGTGTGCTGATTGCTTATTCTTCATTAATTTGGTCATGGCCACGCTTTTAAAAGCGTGGCCTAAGCCTCCAAAGTTTGCTCCAACTTCAAAGTGTGCTCCAAAGCTCTTTTTTCCTCCTTTTTGTGCTTCTTTGCTTCTTTTTCTTCTTATTTCCTACAAGATTTATAAAATTAAAAGATCAAGGAAATCTTCCAATTAAGCACAAAAGAATGCAATATTTAAGCACTAATCATCAATTTCTTGTATGAAAAAGCATAGAAAAATAGGTATATGATGACTTGTCATCACCACTCACTCTCTTCACTCTCGCCGTCGACACTCTCGCCGTTGACTCTCTCGCTCTTGTCATTGACCCTCTCACTCTCGCCATTGACCCTCTACCACTCACCACTCACCCGCACTCACCACTCTCCACATTGCTGCACTACTGACCGTCGCTGCGCCGCCCTACCGTCGTCGCTGCGCCGCCCTCACCACCGTCATCACCCCCAAATTAGAGAAAAGTGTTTGCCATCACCACTCACCACTCACGGCGTCACCACTCACCACTCCAGGAAGACTCTGTGCTCATTCATCTTCCCCACTCATCTTCATCGTCGCTTCTCTTCGCTGCGGGTCACGTCTCGAAGACTCTGTGCTCAACTGAACGCTTTCTTCATTCGCGAGGTTAGGGTTCTGAATTTAGGTTTCAATTTGGGGGTTTGGTACAATAATCTGTGACATCATGAATTGATGAACATGCATGCTATTGTGCAGTGCAGGAGAACCCGTGAATTTAGGGGTTTTATTCCATTAACACAGGTGAGTTTGGCCATGATTAGTTGCTGCACAGGAATACCAGGATGAGTTGCTTATTCTATTTGTTGCTTATTATTAGTTTTCTTTTTCTTTCAATTCTACTAATTAATAGTTTCAAGTATTGTGTAGCTTCAATTCTTACTATTAGGTCTCAAGCTAAATTTGTTGGATTCTTGATGAACTCAAATAAAACAAAATATGGCTGTGAAAGTCTGATCCCTTAAATAATGTGTGAATCACCTGGCACCACAAGAAAAATACCCAACAAGTTGATGCATGAGCCAGATATGCCATTTTTAAAACCGGTTTCTGCTCTATAATCACAAACACAACAACTATGGTCTTGTTTATTTCTTGTATTTCAATTAGAATGTTGAAATTTGAGAGTAACCAAGTTGATGCATGAGCCAGATACGCCATTTTTTAGCTGAAATCGTATTTGATTTGGGTGACATTTTAAGATGTTTATTTATTTTCAGGTGACATTTGTATTGAAGTGTGATTAGTTAATTAGATCCGAGTAATTTGTTTGGTGTTTTGGTATTATCTTTCTCCTTCACCACTGAATAATAATTTGATGTTCACAAGTTTGATTAAATTAAGCAAAAAACTAAATTATGAATAAACCTTACTTATATCCTTCCTGTCCTGAGGCTCTGTCCTGTTCGAGCAGGAGGTCATGAGTGTGGTTGTTTGCCTGTTTTGGCTAGAATGGTATGCTTTTTCTTTGTTACTTATATCCTTCCTTTCTGTAAGGAGCTTTTCATTCCCCTTTACTTTGCTTGAAATACTGAGTAGATGTAAAACCTTTCTCAGGTCATGGAACATTGCATAGCTAGACTATATGTAGCAATGTTCAATGCAATTCGTTGGGAGTCAGCACTTGAGATCCCAACTGATCCTGTATCAGATCCTATTGTGGATTCGAAGGTTTTGCCAATTCTCGCAGGAGATTTGAGCTTTGGTTCTGGTGCACAGCTGAAAAATTCTATATGTATACATTTGTTTGTATTAAATCTTATGGGGTGTGTCTATAACTTGAATTTGAATGTTTGGACAATAGAAAAATCTTCTATTGATTAAAGCACCATTTTCTTAGAGGGATAGTCATTATGCATAAGATTCAAATTTTTGTTGCCTAGCATAGAATATTGCTGTAGTGATTGTTGGAAATAAAAATGATTAATATGAACTAACAAAATTAGGGTTTACAAACATGTTGATGTGAACAGCACAACTACTGTAGTTTCACATTTTCATCTTATGGAAAGTTCATTTAGGCTTATGAAAGGACTACTTGAACTGTAGGTTGGCAATTGGTCTCGATGGCTTACTGATATGTTCAGCATGGATGTTGAAGATTGTCTGCAAGATCAGGAGAGTGGTGAGAACGATGAGAGCAGGGACAACGATAGCAAACCTAAATCTTTTCTTCTCCTTAACGATTTGAGTGACCTTCTAATGCTCCCAAAGGATATGCTTATGGATAAACAAGTCAGACGAGAGGTTAATTCTCTTCTGTACCATTTCCTTTTCACTTTCTTTTTTGTTGCTCTATCATTATGTTTATTCTGTTTCTTTAATTGTTGAGCAGGTATGTCCATCTATCACCCTTTTGTTGATTATACGGGTGCTCTACAACTTCACTCCTGATGAGTTCTGTCCAGATCCCGTTCCAGGAATTGTGCTGAAATCTCTGCATGAGGAGGTTTATTCATAATTTAGTTTTTTTGCTTGATTTAATCAAACTTGTGAACATTAAATTGTTATGCAACTATACTATGTTATGAATGATTGAATGTCAAACTTAGTTATTGTGGTTTCTCTAAAGATTCAAATTTGACCATTACCATGTTTTTGGCAGTTAGAAATTTACGAGTAATATAAAATGTGTAGTATCCCATCACTTTGAAAAAGAGAAAAAAAAACACCATATAGGATCATCTAAGTTTTGATTTTGTTTTGGACAATACTGTTAGTTTCGTGCAGAAAAGAATGTGGGACTTGGCAAAGACTATACCATCCTCTCCTTGATTGATGGAGTTGTAAAAAATTTGGGCCTGACAGGAAAAATGTTAAGTGAATCTTTTTACACCTTGATTATGTTACTTAGAAAAATTATAGAGAATACAAATTGAAGCTTAATTATTATGATTTCTTCTACTTCATGTGAGTGTTTACCCACGAGAAGTGCAACCTGAGAATCCCAACAGCTATAGAGCAAGGAAGAGGGAGTATTTCACGATGAGGCACAAACACAGAAAGGCTAGAGAAGCAGGAGCAGTACTTTAACCCCAACTGGTGCTAGCTTCTGTTCCTGATGTTGCCATCACTAATCCAGTGTGCTGATATATGTGTAAAATTCCCCCTGTATCTGTGATTCCCTTATAGCATTGTATTCAGTTTTGTTTTGAATTTTGAAATAGAAAACTAATTATGATTTTATGTATTATTCTTGACATTTCTTTTTCTTCAATAATTTTCTGTTTGATGATGAGTTCTCACACTTTCCACCTTCACAAGCTAAGCTAAATTGATATACATTGATATCACCGGGTCATTCACCCTTCCGATTATTTTTTTTACTTTGGGTCCCTAACTTTAATTATTTAATCATTTTTCTTGTTCTTATTCATCTTTTTCAGGTAGCTAACCTCCGCGAAAGGTTCGAGCAACACAAACACGTGGTTCGTTTCTCATCCAACATTACATTCCTTTTAATTAATGCTGAATTTAGGTTGATGATTCTCACTTTACTCTTTGAAACAACGCCGTTTTCCCCTTTTGCACTTGAAATTAAACTGATTGGCATGATTTTGTGAATTTAGCATTCAGCTTTAATGAGAATAATAAAAAAGCAACAAGTTTATTTTCTTGTATTTTTAATCTTTAATATGATACTTGCAATTGGAACATGTGCTTCATTTGTTGCTTTTGCCAGGCAGACTTTTCATAATTCATTCGGTTCTATGATTTTGTTTTCTTCATGTGTCGCGAGAATGGTCAAAAGAATATTTGTAAGTAGCCCAGTCATTTCCTTTAACATAATCTTGTATTGATTGCGTATGGTGGTGAATCAGTATGCAAAATCTTTACATGCTTCTCTTTTTGAATTATGATAATATGCAGCTGTAAGCAGGGCAGTAACTGCTTGGAAATTAGTTCTTGCTGGGAATGAACAAGGGAATGAACACTGATACAATTGGTAAGGCCAAGAGTTTTTTTTATGGTGATGAAGATCAGCATGAAAAAGATGTGTTTGAGAAGAATTTGAAGGCGCGTCATTATGCCAAGATTAGAAGATTAACGATTTTCTGTTTGTTAAGTTCTTTTCGGATATAGAGTGCAAACTTTAAAAAATGAGGAACCTAAGGCTACACTTATATAGAGTAGCTATAGTTATACAGAAAATTAAAAAAATAATAAGGGACCTAGGGCTACACTTATATAGAGTAGCTATGATATACAATGGGGCTACGCTTTACAGGTGATGCAGTAGCGTTGAAAAGCGTAGCCTATTCTGGTAAAAATGGAAGCTAAAAAGCGTAGCCTTTGGTCCTGGACAGCATCACTTGAAAAGCGTAGCCTATTCCCAAACGCCAAAAGCGTAGCCCTTGGTGCAGAAAAGCATAGCCTTTGAGAATAGGCAACGGCCGAATAGGAATCACCCCAAAAAGCGTAGCCGTAGCCCAAAAAGCGTAGCCATAGCCTAAGGCATCATTTTTTTTCACTTTTAGCTACACTTTTCAAGTGTACCTGAATGGGTGTTTTTCTTGTAGTGTCACTAAGGTGGACCCCTTCTTTAATCTCCTTGTTCTTTAATTTCCTGTTTTTTAAATTCTCATGCTTATGTTTATCTATGTTTGTGTCTTGTGATCATTAGTGTCTTAGTGTCTATGCCTTAAAGTTATGAATGTCCCATGAATCCATCACCTTTCTTGAATGAAAAATGTTCTTAATTGAAAAAGAGAAGAATTGCATGAATTTTGAATTTTATAACATATTAATTATATTGATGTGGTGGCATTACTTTTGTTTTCTGAATGTATGCTTGAACAGTGCATATGTCTTTTGAATTTGTTGTTCATGAATGTTGGCTCTTGAAAGAATGATGAAAAAGGAGACATGTTACTGAGGATCTGAAAAATCATAAAAAAATGATTCTTGAAGCAAGAAAAAGTATTGAATACAAAAAAAAAATCGAAAAAAAAGAGAAAGAGAGGAAAAAGAAAGAAAAAGAAATAATAAAGTTGTGATCCAAGGCAAAAAGAGTGTGCTTAAGAACCCTGGACACCTCTAATTGGGGACTCTAGCAAAGCTGAGTAACAATCTGAAAAGGTTCACCCAATTATGTGTCTATAGCATGTATGTATCCGGTGGTAATACTGGAAGACAGAGTGCTTTGGGCCACAGCCAAGACTCATAAAGTAGCTATGTTCAAGAATCATCATACTTAACTAGGAGAATCAATAACACTATCTGGATTCTGAGTTCCTATAGAAGCCAATCATTCTGAATTTCAAAGGATATAGTGAGATGCCAAAACTGTTCAGAGGCTAAAAGCTAAAAGCCCCGCTCATCTAATTAATACTAATCTTCATAGATGTTTTTGGAATTCATTGCATATTCTCTTCTTTTTATCTTATTTGATTTTCAGTTGCTTGGGAACAAGCAACAATTTAAGTTTGGTGTTGTGATGAGCGGATAATTTATACGCTTTCTGGCATTGTTTTTAGTATGTTTTAGTTAGTTTTTATTATATTTTTATTAGTTTTTAGTTAAAATTAACTTTTCTGGACTTTACTATGAGTTTGTGTGTTTTTCTGTGATTTCAGGCATTTTCTAGCTGAAATTGAGGAACCTGAGCAAAAATCTGATTCAGAGGCTGAAAAGGACTGCAGATGCTAATGGATTCTGACCTCCCTGCACTCGAAGTGGATTTTCTGGAGCTACAGAAGCCCAATTGGCGCGCTCTCAACGGCGTTGAAAAGTAGACATCCTGGGCTTTCCAGCAATGTATAATAGTCTATACTTTTCCCGAGATTTGATGGCCCAAACCGGCGTTCCAAATCAGCTCAAAACTGCCCACCGTTAAACGCCGGAACTGGCACAAGAATGGGAGTTAAACGCCC
The DNA here is from genome assembly GCF_000817695.3 of Arachis duranensis. Lineage (NCBI taxonomy): Eukaryota > Viridiplantae > Streptophyta > Magnoliopsida > Fabales > Fabaceae > Arachis > Arachis duranensis. The sequence continues at coordinate 41,823,445 of NC_029775.3, forward strand.
AAACTGGCACAAAAGCTGGCGTTTAACTCCAAGAAAAGTCTCTACATGAAAATGCTTCAATGCTCAGCCCAAGCACACACCAAGTGGGCCCGGAAGTGGATTTTTATGTCACTTACTCATCTCTGTAAACCCTAGGCTACTAGTTCTCTACAAATAGGACCTTTTCCTATTGTATTTTCATCTTTAGATCTTTGAATCTTTTGATCACATTTTGGGGGCTGGCCTCTCAGCCATGCCTAGACCTTGTTCTTATGTATTTTCAACGGTGGAGTTTCTACACACCATAGATTAAGGTGTGGAGCTCTGCTGTACCTCAAGTATTAATGTAATAAGTGTCTCTATCTTTACTTTATGCTTTATTCATATATCATCCATAACCATTTGAATCTGCCTGACTGAGATTTACAAGGTGACCATAGCTTGCTTCATACCAACAATCTCTGTGGGATCGACCCTTACTCGCGTAAGGTTTATTACTTGGACGACCCAGTACACTTGCTGGTTAGTTGTGTGAAGTTGTGATAAATAGTTGAGATTGCAATTGAGCGTACCATGTTGATGGCGCCATTGATGATCACAATTTCGTGCACCATTTTCCTTTCAATTTCTTGTTGCTACATCTTTACTCTCTTAGTTCTTCTTGTTAATTTCTTCTATTTTGCTATTTTTATGTTCATGCACTCATGTTGGATTTTAATTTCCTTTAATGCAATTTTATGTTTTATGTTCCTTTATTGTTTAATTGCTTTGTTATTGTTAATTCCTTTAATTGGTAGTTTTTAGATTTTATCTTTTCTTGCCATTTATTATCCCTTCCTTCTATGCCTTCCAAGTGTTTGATAAAATGCTTGGGATGATGTCAGAGTAGATTTTTGTGTTCTTAGCTTGGGATGGTAACTTAGGTGACCTTGAGTTACTAATGTCCAAGTGATTGATAATTGAGGTCCATTGACACTAGCTTCCACTAAGTTAATTAGTGAGTGGCTAGGACTTAAGGATTGGGATTGATAAAGCTCATTTGACTTTCCTTCACTTGTTAGAGGATGACTTATTGAGATTGATCCTTGCAATTATCATGTTGTGGTTAGTGACAAGGATAAAGATCCTTAACCATCAACCCTTGCCAAGACCTTTTTATCATTTGAGTTTCATTTACTTTTTTTGTCTCTTATTCAAAACCCCAAAAATACTTGTCCCATAACCAATAACATGAACACTTCCCTGCATTTTCTTGAGAGACGACCCGAGGTTTAAATACTTCAGTTTATTTTTATTGGGGTTTATACTTGTGACAAACTAAATTTTTTATTGAGGAATTGTTTGTCAATAAACAATTCCTCAATCAAAAATTTGTTTGTCATAAGTACAAAACCTAATAAAATTAAACCGAAGTATTTAAACCTCGGGTCATCTCTCAAGGAATTGCAGGGAAGTATCCTTATTATTGGTTATGGAAAAGTGTTTTGGGGTTTTGGAATAAGAGACAAGAAAAGTAAATGAAACTCAAATGATAAAAAGGACTCGGCAAGGGTTGATGGTTAAGGATCTTTATACTTGTTACTAACCACAACATGATAATTGCAAGGATTAATCTCATTAATTCATCATCTAACAATTGAAGGAAAGTCAAATGAGCTTTATCAATCCCAATCCATAAGTCCTAGCCACTCACTAATTGACTTAGTGAAAGCTAGTGTCAATGGACACCAATTATCAATCACTTGGACATTAGCAACTCAAGTTCACCCTAGTTACCATTCCAAGCCAAGAACACAAAAATCTACTCTAACATCCTTCCAAGCATTTTATCAAACACTTGGAAGGCATAAAAGAAAGGCATGGTAAAATGACAAGAAATGTAAATTCTAACAACCACCAAAGCAAGAAATTAATAATAACAATGCAATTAAACAATAAAGGAACATAAAACATGGAATTGCATTAAAGGAAATTAAAATCCAACATGAGTGCAGGAACATAAAAAAGGCATGAAAAGAAAATTAACACTACAAACTAAGAGAATTAATATGAAGGAACAAGAAATCATATAGAAAACAAGATGAAAACAAGAAATTAAACCTAGATCTAAGAGAAATTAATCCTAAGAACCCTAACCTAACCTAAAAGATGATAAAAACTAAAACTAACACTACTTGGTTCATCCCCCTTCAATCCTTGGGTTCAATAGAATCAGAAATGAGTTGGATTGGGCCCAAAATGAGCTAGAAATCGCTGGCTATGAGTTGCTCAAAATGGCCCACACTGATCATGCGACACGTGCGCGTAGAACGACGCATACGCTTCCCAAAACGCAAGACAACTATGACAAATATTATATCATTTTGAAGCCCCTGATGTTAATTTTCTAATACAACTAAAACTATCTCATTTGGACCTTTGTAGTGCAAGTTATGATCGATTTTGTATGAAGAGGTCAGGATTGACAACTTAGCAGTTCCTTCATTTCTTCACGAGTTCTCCATTTTTACATGCTTTTTCTGCATTCCCTCAATCCAATCTCTGGCTTCTAAACCTGAAATCACTTAACCAACATATCAAGGCATCGAATGGGAGAAAGGTGAATACAATTTATCTTTCTTAAGACCTAAAAAATATGTTTTCACACTTAAGCACAATTTAAGGAGAATTTACAAAACCATGCTATTTTAGGGAATAGATGTGGGAAAAGTTGATAAAACCCTCTAAATTTACTACAAGAAAAACACCCATTCAGGTACACTTGAAAAGTGTAGCCAAAAGTAAAAAAAATGATGCCTTAGGCTACGGCTACGCTTTCTGGGCTACGGCTACGCTTTTTGGGGTGATTCATATTTGCCCGTTGCCTATTCTCAAAGGCTACGCTTTTCTGCACCAAGGGCTACGCTTTTGGCATTTGGGAATAGGGTGCGCTTTTCAAGTGACGCTGTCTAGGAGCAAAGGCTACGCTTTTCAGCTTCCATTTTTACCAGAATAGGCTACGCTTTTCAATGCTAATGTATCACCTGTAAAGCGTAGCCACATTGTATACCATGGCTACCATTTATAAGTGTAGCCTTAGGTCCCTCATTTTTTTTGTATACCATAGCTACTGTATATAAGTGTAGCCTTAGGTCCCTTATTATTTTTTTAATTTTCTGTATATATATGATATTCTCATAATTATTAATACAACATAATATTTAATAATATGATTACATGTATAATAATTCTGCATTTTTAATTAAATGAGTTAAATATTATAAAATAAAAATAAATATATAATTATACTAAATAATTTCTTTAAATGGTAAAAATTATCTCTAACCAAAATATATTTATAATAATAATCCAAAAGTACTAGAATGAAGTTAATTGTGAATATTTATACATCTAATAAAAGTCATTAGTCAACTATACATGTATCAATTTTTATATAATAATTCTCAATAAAATTCACAAGATTCCTCTCCTCAAGCCATGGATTCGCTACGGGCAATTATTTATCTGCAGAACATATTTGACTATCTGCTTAATAAGATCAGCATCACCTCCCTAGCATAATATGAAAATAAACCAGAATTAAAAAGCATACTAGATATACTTATTCTTTTACTAAAAGAAATCTAAATTGGTGAGAGAATAAGAGTTTCACTCACAACTCAACTGCCATATATTGGTGAGAGAATCAGAGAAAAATATTGGTATTGATCATAAGTTCATAATACCAAAATAGCAATGGTGTTTTCTTTAGTGCTCTCTCCCACCCTCAACCTTGCTATGCCTTCTTCTCATTCTTGTTATGTTTCCTCCAATAAGTACCATTACAGTTACAGAAGGAGAAGGACACAACACAAGAAGAAGAATAGTGAGAGTGAGAGGTAGCAGTCGCAGTAGCAGCTCCTCCAATGAAAAGGACAAAGAAGATTCACATTCTTATTCTTTCAGCCCTTCTGGATTTGTGACCGATAACCCTTCAATCCAACAAGCAATGAATTGTATAAGGAACACAATTAATCAACAATTCTAATTCCTTAAACTAACCACAGATCTGGAACCAGTTAGACAATCACAGACATTGATAAAACTATTATTTCCTTTAACAGCAAGAAATCATCATTAATTCATTATTTATTGATGGCATCAATTGAACAAAACAAGCAAAATAGAAATTGCATATCACTAAATCCAGTTGTGTAAATACTACTAAATAGCTAAGTATAACACTGCACATAAAGCCCGAGGGCCCATTTTCTCTCAACAGGGATCTGTGGACTCATTCCTACTTGATAGTTCATATAACCTGGAAGGTACCCAGCAACTGGAGAAGAAACTTCACTGGAATGATTACGATTGAAACCAGCATCCTAAACAGTTACATTATAAAACCAAAAATAAGCTTTACACTATATCCTATTTGAAAAGAGAAAACAAAGAAATCTACTACCAAGAACAGAAAATCTACAACTCCAACACAAACTCCATAAGAACTCGTTCTAGCTAGAAAGATAGATTCCATCACATGGAGTGTAGAAAGAAATACTGAGCTGCTTCCCATTTGACATGAGTATAAAGTTAGAAACAAGTTAAAAAGTCATATCACTTCATTTAAGATGGACAAGTGAAGAGATCTTGAGCAGTTAGAAAGGAAAGAAACCCACCATAGTCTCTCAAACTATTTGACATAGCAATCGCAATAGCACTCAATAGCCTGCTAGCCTCTGGCGCATCAAGAACTACACCACTTGCACTTTAAGGAGCAATGAGCTAGTGATATACAAGACATTAATCTTTCAATGAAAAATTAGATACAGTATTAAACCATACCAAAAGTTCTTTTACACCAAAACATAACTACAGATCATAAAAAATAAAATTCCAGTCAAAAGATTTGCCTGCATCACCCAGAAGGCAAAACAAATAAACAAAAACAAGTCCTCAAAACCAACCAAACATTTGCAAACAAAAAAATAGTCAACATTAGCACCAGTTTTGGTTTCAAAATAGTACTCCATATATGCAATAACTTTTCACATCATACTGCAGTTCAGATTTGATCTTGTATGAGTTTTTGAAATTCTCCAAGGGAATTGCACCTTTCTCATAGAATAAAAGAAAACAGCGAAATTCCACTAATAGAAATGTAAAGAATAGGAAAACACACTTGGTATACTAAACTGATAATATCTTAGAACTGCTTTTAAAGATTTAATATTCATACTAGCAGCAACTAAACAAACTGTATTTACCATGAGATAATCTAATTCAAATCCCGAAACTTGAAATTAAACAAGCATACCAATAAATTGTTAGGACCATCAGCCATCCAAAGACGACAAATTGCCTCAATTTTAGAAATGAACCTACAAAATAAATTTATTAAGTAACATAAAAGAATAATGTTATCATGATAGTAGAGTAGCATCATTTCAACACAAAAAATCATTTCTCTTACAGTAATGCTATAAAGTGTTCTTGTAATTGAGATTTCATGCAAATTTGAATGAAGAGGGCTCAAAAAATAAACAAACCTTTCCCATGAAGAAGCTGTAGTAAAATCATCAAAATGCTCAAACTGCATTGACATTTGAAGAAGGAGGTAGTAAAATTAGCACTACCCCTAATACCATCATCACACGCAATAAGGAATCCACCAATTAATTAAGAAATAAGAATTTTGATTCAGTGGTGAAGGAGAAAGAGAATACCACTTCCTCTGAAACATCGATACTTTCTTTAAAAGTCTTATTTCTTCCCGTGAATGATACTCACCTCTTCAGGGAACAAATCTGGGTGTTTGGAAAATATTATGAGCATCAAATCATTGTATCTGAAAGAAATGGGAACTGCACAAATTAAAAGAGAAAAAGGATTATAATCAATAAAACCCTGAAGAAATATAAGGTACAAACAATTGATTCATACGTTCCAATAACATCATTAATCCTGTCAACTGTTCTCTCCTAAATTTGTGAAGCTTCCAAATTAGCGATCTAGTTCTGCTTGTGGCCTGAAATGACACCAATCAACTACAGTGAGATCAATTAGAGAGTAGAGTAGACCGCTTTATTATTTGTGAAAATAAGATAAAAAGTTCATTTAATCTATCCTTTGCTTGACGCCAAAATTAAGATAGTAAAAGCATGGAACAATATAAGAACAACAACAACTAATTAAAAGATTAAAAAACCTAAAATTAGATCCCAAAACCCCCTAAAAATTCACAGAATAACCAATTGAAAATTAATACATACCATCTCTATCTTATTTAGCCATTCCAGTTCATCATTACTATCAAAATCATACACACCTTCGAACTGAAAAGTGAGAGCGATTTAGAAAATGAGTGAGAAAGAGAGGATACAGAACATAGAATGGTTACCTGGTGACACGGGGTACTCCCTTCGAGCTCCTTGGCAGTGGAACAGCATCCCGATGGTGCAGAACAGCGAAGGCAACAAGCCCTAGCAATGGCGGTGGAGTTTCAGCGGCGACCGAGCACCCCCTTCTTCTCTCCTCCATCGCGTTTTCTCTCTTCCTCGAGCTCTTTTTCACTGGTGCTCGACAGCGGTGGAGCCCTAGGCGGCGTTGTCGTTTCTTTCCTTCCTTCTCCTCTCCTCTCTTTTTCTCTTCTTTTTCCTATGCTCCTCTTTTTTTATTTCTTCTCTTTCGTGTGTGTGAGTTGAGGGAGGATGAGAGTGCGTGAGTGACGGCGTGGTGAGTGGTGAGTGACGAATATGAGTGACTGGTGGAGATAGTGAGTGGTGACTGGTGATGGCGATCCCTTTCTCTTATTTGGGGGTGATAAGTGGCGCGAAGAAGGGAAAAGCTAAGGGTAGTGATGATCGAGTGTTATGTTTTCAGTGGCTAAAGGTTATGTTTTCTGATTTGGCTAAGTGTTTGTCCGCATGTATCATTTGGTGAAAATTCAAAAACTTTACTAAGTGTTATTGGGAATTTGACTTAGATACATTAGGCAACACTTTGGAAGCGCACCCAAAACTTAGCAAATAGGCTATTCTTAAAAAGTTCTCTCTTTAATATAAAAGTGTACCCATAGATATTAACATACGGCTACGCTTTATAAGTGATTTTTATAATACCTAAGGCTACGCTTTTTAAATGATGGCAGAATTGTGTTTCCTTTTCTCTAAAAAATAGGCAACACAGAGAAAAGCGTAACCTATTCATAACGCTTTTCAAATGTAGCTTAAAAAAGTGTGGTTGAATGAGTATTTTTCTTGTAGTGATTCAATACAAGATAAACCCTAAAAATGTGGTTTATCAACCTCACCACACTTAAATAATAGCATGTCCTCATGCTATACCAAGAAAGACAAGAAAAGGGGTGTGAATATTTATTCAATGCAAAGAAACTATATAAATCTATCTACATACATGTAACTAAATGCAATATGACTCTATTAACATGGTTAAAAGTAAATCAATCTCCAAGACATACATGAACAAGTAGGCCAAGTAGTATGATGATTCATGAATAATACCAATTCAAATATCAAAATGAAGTACAAATAGACTTGCAAAAAGAAAGCTCATGAAAGCCGGGAACAAGGAATTGAGCATCGAACCCTCACCGGAAGTGTTTGCACTCTAGTCACTCGAGTGTATAGGGTTGATCACTCAATTCTCTTCTACTCATGCTTTCCAAGACTTGTTTTTCATCTAACAATCAACAATTATTTCATGCATGCATACATCTATCATGAGGACTTATTCTTAGGTTGTAATAGGGATAGGGTAAAGGTAGGGATGCATATGGTCAAGTGAGCTTGAAATTTGAATCTTTGATTAACCTAAACTCTCACCAAACACATATAACAACCTATACAATAATAATACAATACTTAGCTACCCATGATTCCCACTTTTTTCGCATACTCACACATTCTCCTTAATTCACATTCCATATGCATTGATATTATTACTTTGCTTTGGGGCATTTTTGTCCCCTTTTTATTGCATTTTTCTATATATATATATATATGTAAGTATGTACCCATTTCCCATGATCTTCAATGAAAATAAAAACACACTCTTACCTTAACCAATGTCCCAAGTTTTCCCACACTTGAATGATACACACACTCACTAGCCTAAGCTAATCAAAGATCCAAATAAAGGTCCTTTATTGTTTTTGCTTTAAGGCTTGTAATGTGCTAAAATTAAGAACAAAGGGGTTAAAATAGGCTCAAAGTTGGCTAACAATGGTTGATGAAAGGGAGGCTATTTGGGTAAGTGAGATAAATAAAATGATGGCCTCAATCATATAAATGCATGTATACATGGAATAATGGAAATAAAGAATCAAAAAAATCAAAGATTACAATCATAGAAAGAGAACAATGCACACAAGAATGGAAATAAGTGGTTATAAGATGTAACCACGTAATTAGGCTCAAAAGTCACTAGCTTGTGTGTTCTTAGCTCAAAAACCATGTTCCAAAATAAATTCTTTCAAGCAAATTCAACAAAAATTTTTTTTTTCAAATTGGTAGGGTGCGCTAAAAACAGTTTCTTGGAAAATCAATTATCACCCTAACCAAGTAGTCATAACATAAAAAGAAGTGGTAAAATATATACAAATTCTAACTATCATGCAACCTATCATGCAATACAACACTAACATTGGTGTTGAAAAAGGAAGTGGTTACCTGATGAGCGGATAATTTATATGCTTTTTGGCATTGTTTTTAGTATGTTTTTAGTATATTTTAGTTAGTTTTTATTATATTTTTATTAGTTTTTATTTAAAATTTATTTTCTGGAATTTACTATGAGTTTGTGTGTTTTTCTGTGATTTCAGGTATTTTCTGGCTGAAATTGAGGGACCTAAGCAAAAATCTGATTCAGAGGCTGAAAAAGGATTGCAGATGCTGTTGGATTCTGACCTCCCTGCACTCGAAGTGGATTTTCTGGAGCTACAAAAGCCCAATTGGCGCGCTCTCAATTGCGTTAGAAAGTAGACATCCTAGGCTTTCCAGAAATATATAATAATTCATACTTTGCCCAAGATTTGATGGCCCAAACTGGCGTTCCAAATCAGCTTCAGAATTTCCGGCGTTTAACGCCGGAACTGGCACAAAAGTTGGAGTTAAACGCCCAAACTGGCACAAAAGCTGGCGTTTAACTCCATGAAAAGTCTCTACATATGAAAGCTTCAATGCTCAGCCCAAGCACACACCAAGTGGATCCCGAAAGTGGATTTTTACGTCATTTACTCATTTTTGTAAACCCTAGGTCACTAGTTCACTATAAATAGGACTTTTTGCTATTGTATCTTCATCTCATGACACATTACACGTTTCATATTGTATCTTCTATGGCATGAGTCTCTAAACCCCATGGTTGGGGGTGAGGAGCTCTGCTGTATCTTGATGGATTAATGCAATTACTACTGTTTTCCATTCAATCATGCTTGCTTCTATTCCAAGATGTCACTTGTTCTTCAACCTGATGAATGTGATGATCCGTGACACTCATCATCATTCTCACCTATGAATGTGTGCCTGATAACCACCTCTATTCTACCTTTGATTGAGTGTGTATCTCTTGGATTCCTTAATCAGAATCTTCGTGGTATAAGCTAGAATCCATTGGCGGCTATTCTTGAGAATCTGGAAAGTCTAAACCTTGTCTGTGGTATTCCAAGTAGAATTCAAGGATTTAATGGCTGTGACGAGCTTCAAACTCACGAGTGTTGGGCGTAGTGACAGACGCAAAAGGATCAATGGATTCTATTCCAGCATGATCGAGAACCGACAGATGATTAGCCGTGCAGTGACAGCGTGCGTTGAACATTTTCACTGAGAGGACGAGAGGTAGCCATTGACAACGGTGAAACCCAACATACAGCTTGCCATGGAAGGAGCCTTGCATGCATGAAGAAGAAGACAGTAGGAAAGCAGAGATTCAGAAGATAGAGCATCTCCAAAACCTCAACCTGTTCTCCATTACTGCAAAACAAGTATTTATTTCATGTTCTTTACTTTCTACAATTAAATCGAAGAATTATTAATATCCTGACTAAAAGTTACAAGATAACCATAGCTTGCTCCAAGCCAACAATCTCCGTGGGATCGACCCTTACTCACATAAGGTATTACTTGGATGACCCAGTGCACTTGCTGGTTAGTTGTGCGGAATTACAAAAGTGTGATTGTGATTTCGTGCACCATTACCCACGGAGGTCGGTCATCAACCGAACCTCTCCACACTTGAAGATTGCACCGTCCTCGATGCATGCAGAGAATAGTAAGGTGGACGGGTTGAAACAACTGATGAGCTTCGTCAAAAGGTTGTGCGGATGACTTGTTTATTGCCCCATTGAGAAGCTTTTCCTTTCCTTCTCGGTGGTCAGCCTAAAAGGAAAGAAAAATAAAGAAAATTAAGCCAACAACAAAGGTATCAAAGCAAATAGAACATAGGTGGAGGCTAATGCCAAATAAGATTTTAGTTCTCAACTACATGGTAGCTACAACATGTAAGTGGGAAAGCAAAATAAGCTAAGGCATATCAACTAATACTTGATGCAAGAGTAAAATCAAAGCATGTAGAGCATATTGAGCATCAAGTTCAAACAAGAAATAATGGGTCATGAAAGACAATAAAAGTTTATATCAATGCACAAAGAACACAAGAATCATAAAAGATTAAGCATTGATTTAAAAATTTCATCACCCATCAATATTAAACAAGTCAAGAGGCACCAAAATAATGCAAGAAATTCCCAACAATTGAGTAGAAAAATTCAACACCATTATTAAAATAAGAAACTTAGAAAGGAAAAGAAGAACAAGCTATAAGAACAAAATTAAAATGCAATGAAGAAAAGCATGCAAATGCAATAAACAAAAGAAAATGAAAGATCAGAAAAAAATGAAAAATTTTTTAAAATTTTTTAAATTTTTTTAATTATTTATTTTTTCTTTTTTTTGGAAGAAAGTAAGAAAGGAAGAAGAGAGAAGAAGAAAGGTCGAAAGAAATAAGAAGGAGAGAAGAAGAAAGAAGAAAGGAAAAAGGAGAAGAAACAGGGTGCAAGGTGACGCGTAAGCATCGCCCATGCTTACGTGTGGGATACAACAGAGGCAAGCGACGCGTTAGCATCACCCACGCGTACGCGTGGAATGCAGAAAGTGCAGGTGACGCGTAAGCGTCGCCCATGCCTACGCGTGGGTTGACCTTTTTTTTGTCAATTTTTTTTAATAGAAACACAAAAATAGAATTTAACACTCTCCTAACCTATAAACATTCTAAATCAACCAGAATTCAAATTTAACAAAAATCTTTAAGTTTTCGAAAAAATTTTAAAGACAAAACAAACAAAACTTGGACTACAAGCAAAATGCAATTCAAAAAATAACTATTCTAATCACAGCACGAGCCTAACAAGCAACCTAGCAATCAAAGCATGATGTGCAAAAGTATGAAAAGAAGAAAACTACCTAAAAATGGCAACTCAATTCATTCATTGATTATATATACAAGAGAATGGAAAGAGTTTACCATGGTGGGGTGTCTCCCACCTAACACTTTTATTTATTGTCCTTGATAAACCACTATTTTATAGTTTATCTTGTACTCAATTGAGTGATTTTTATCAAGTCTTTACCCACTTATTCATATGATTTGAATGGCTTTACAACTCCTTCCTAGTCTTGATCTATAGTTGAAAACTTGCTTCCTAGAAGTCTTTAATTTGTGTATTTTAATTCTCCTTTATACCATTCGATGCCGTGATCCATGTCTTAAGTGTTTTAGGCTTTATAGGGCAGGAATGGCTTAGAGGATGGAGAGGAAGCTTGCAAAAAAATGGAAGGAATAAAAGAAACTAAGGAGATAACCAGCGAGCAGCGACGTGCACTCATGGCTCACGCGTGCGTGAGACATGGAGAAAATTGCAGTGACGCGTGTGCGTGCCTGACGCGTACGCGTGGATTGGAGTTCTGCAATATAAGTCGAGCGCGTGCTTGACACAAACACGTGACACGCCAAAACGACCAGCGACACGAACGCGTGACTGACGCGTACGCGTGACATGTGCGATCTGTAGAATTAATAGAAAATCCTGGTAGCGATTTCGGGCCGTGTTTTGACCTAGTTTTCGGCCCAGAAAACACAGATTAAAGGCTGCAAAGTGGAGGAATAAGGAGGGCGGCTCATAATTCACACAATTTTAGTTTTAGATGTAGTTTTTTAGAGAGAAAGGAGCCTCTCTCTTAGGTTTTAAGTTTTAGGATTTCTCTTAGGTTAGGTTTACTTCTTCTTCATTCCATGTTCAATGTTCCTTTACTTTGGTTTCTCTTCTATTTTTATTTATTCTATTACTTTGATTTATGAATTCTCATGTTAGATTTGATTTTATATTTAATATAATTTGAGGTATTTCAGATTTATGATTGCTTTCTTTTATTTATGATATAAATAATTTGGATTTTCCCCCTTTGGCTTTGGTTGAATAATTGGTGACACTTGAGTTATCAAACTCGGTGCTGATTGAAAATTGGAATTTGCTGATTGATTTGGATTCCTTTAATGCTAGTCTTTCCGTAGGAGTTGACTACGATTTGAGAAATCAAACTGATTAGTCCACTTGACTTTCCTTTATTTAATAAGGGTTAACTAAGTGATAGTAATAAACAATTCTCATCACAACTGATAAGGATAACTAGGATGGGATTTCCATTTCTCATACATTGCCAAGAGTTTTTCTAGTTATTAATTTATTTTCTTGCCATCTAAATTCCTTGTTCAAACCTTTCAAAAAACCAAAAAGATACTTTTCCATAACAAATAATAAATCATACCTCCCTGCAATTCCTTGAGAGACGACCTGAGGTTTGAATACTTCGGTTATAAATTTTATTGGGTTTGCTTTAGTGACAAACAAGTTTTTGTAAGAAAGGATTCTCTGTTGGTTTAGAAACTATACTTACCGGCAAAATTCCTATCGTCAAAATGGCGCCGTTGCTAGGGACTTGCAAACGTGTGCCTTATTATTGGTTATTGTAAATATTTGCCTTTTCATTTCTTTGTTAGTGTTTCTAGTTTTAGGAGTTTATTTTCATTAATTTTTATTAGTTTTTATTTTCTTTAGCTACTATGAATTATCACCCCTCTGGTTTCAAGGTTGGAAGAATCAAAGATGAGAGGAGCCACAAGGATTTGATCAACCCTCTTGGCAATAACCCCCTCCAATGCGCTATAACCAACAACCATTCTATGATGCATACCAAGACAATAGTTATGGTGGACCTTTTTGTTACAACCAACCTCCACCAAATTACTATGGTCAAGAGCCATTCTGAGGTGCGTACCAAGATGATAGATATGGTAGACTCCCTTGTAGTTACCAACAATCCCCACCATATGCTTATGAACCACCTCCTCAACATAACTCTGAACCACCATACTCACAAGCCCCTTTTCACCATTCACCTCCATATGACCTGAACCATCATCCACCATACCAACCACCTAATGAGCCATATGAATCATACATAAAGCCACCCCAATTCCAACCCAATTACTCCCAAGAACCACCACCTCCACATACACCATGTCCATATCCATCAATCCAAGAGCACTATGTTCCTACTTATGATAGCCGAGCGCAACAAGACTCAAAGGATCGTCTCAAGGAAATAGTGGATCAATTTCATACAACCCTTCATCAACTGGAGCAAGCGATAAATCAATTAGCTTCCCGATGTTCGGACACTCAAGGAACTCCCACAACTTCATGTGGAGAATCTACTAAAAAATGCAGCATGAATGAGAAGCTAGAAACTCCAGTGGACAGTGAGCAGTATGACTTTATGTTGGAAAAATTGGAGGAAACCGAAATGGTCAAAGAAGAGGAAGTGGTTGAAGACTTAGGATACTCAAAACCTCCATGGGAAACTCAAGTCATAGATCCTCCTTCCAAGATGTTTGAATTTGATGTTCAGGAGGGTGTACAACCTCCAAGGCATATCATGGTTGAAGACTTTGAAGGAGATGATCAAGAGATGGATTTAATCATTGATGAATTCTTATCTACATTTGAATCCTCTCCCATTGGACTAGACATGGAGATTAAAGAAGAAGAAGCACAACCTCCCATGCCCTTGGTAAACAATGAAGAAGAGATCGAATTAGAAGAAAACTACTAAGAGGAAGACGTTGATATTTAAGAAGCTTGCAAAGAGGTGGAAGTGGTCAAAGAAGAGCCCAAGGGAATGGAGCCGGAAATCACCTTGCCAAGGTTGCTAGAGACCTCTCCCCCAAAGACATCACCATCTATCCCTTCATTCAAGTGGGTAAATCTATCATCTCTAACCTTAATTAGCCCACTTGAATATGCTTTGCTTGAGACGGATGGGCAACTTAGAGCTCTTTGTGGCTTTAAGAGTAAGAGGGAGATGGTTAGATGTAAGAGTTGTCATGCAAGGTTCATTATGGTTGCACGCTCCAAGTTGAAGTGCAAGGATTGGTGTAGAGCTCGATTGAATGGGTCTAGGAAGTTGTTTGGACGCTTTGGTGAGAATTCAAATTGCTTGCCACGCGGTTGGAACAATGATGATCAACAAGAAGACGGGTGCAAAAGCAAGGTTTGGGACCCGAAATTCAGTCTAGCAATCAACACTCTTGGGGCTGTGTCACTTGTTTTAACTTGCTTGAAGGCTCTTTGCGCCTAGTTTGGGATCCCGGAGGCCATTGGAATTACAAACATTGGTGGAGATTCCTGGATGAGTTCAAGCACAAGCCTCCATGACAAGGAGCTCACCAAACGTCCAACTTAAGGACTTAAACCAAAAGTGCTAGATGGGAGACAACCCACCATGGTATAATCATTCTTTTTTAATCCTTGGTCTTAGTTTATTTTATTTTCATTAATGTTTGATGAGCAGATAATTTATACACTTTTGGCACTGTTTTTAGGTAGTTTTTAGTATGATTTAGTTAGTTTTTAGTATATAATTATTAGTTTTTATGCAAAAAATCACATTTCAGGACTTTACTATGAGTTTGTGTATTTTTCTGTGATTTCAGGTATTTTCTGACTGAAATTGAGGGACCTGAGCAAAATTCTGATTCAGAGGCTGAAAAAGGACTGTAGATGCTGTTGGATTCTGACCTCCCTGCACTCGAAATGGATTTTCTCGAGCTACTGAAGCCCAATTGGCACGCTCACAATTCCGTTGAAAAGTAGACATCTTGGGCTTTCCAGCAATATATAATAGTCCATACTTTGCTTGAGTTTTGATAATGCAAACTGACATTTTAACGCCAACTTTCTACCCTTTTCTGGCGTTAAACGCCAGAACTGGCATAAAAGCTGGAGTTAAACGCCCAAACTGGCACCAAAGCTGGTGTTTAACTCCAAGAAAAGCCTATGCACGTGAAAGCTTCAATGCTCAGCCCAAGCACACACCAAGTGGGCCCCGGAGGTGGATTTCTGCATCATTTACTTATTTCTGTAAACCCTAGGTTACTAGTTCATTATAAATAGGACCTTTTACTATTGTATTTGAGCAGAGGGGAGATCTTGAGATCATTTTGGAGACTATCTTTGTATCACTATGATCTCTTGATCACGTTTAGGGGGCTGGCCATTCGGCCATGCCTGGACCTTCATCACTTATGTATTTTCAACGGTGGGGTTTCTACACCTCATAGATTAAGGTGTGGAGCTCTGCTGTTCCTCATGAATTAATGCAATTACTACTGTTTTCTATTCGATTCAAGCTTATTCTTGTTCTAAGATATTCATTTGCACTTCAACATGATGAATATGATGATCAAGTGACACGCATCACCATTCTCACTTATGAACGCGTGCCTGACAACCACTTCCGTTCTATCTGAAAACAAGCTTGAATGTATATCTCTTGGCCTCCTGGTCCATGATGCATGTTTGCCTCTCCTGATAACAAAGCCTTCCATTCCGTGAGATCAGAGTCTTCATAGTATAAGCTAGAATCAATTGGCAGCATTCTTGAGATCCGAAAAGTCTAATCCTTGTCTGTGGTATTCCGAGTAGGATCTGGATGGGATGACTGTGACGAGCTTCAAACTCATGAGTGCTGGGCGCAGTGACAATGCGCAAAAGGATCATTGGATCTTATTCTAATACAAGTGAGAACCGACTGATGATTAGCCCTACGTAATCCGTAGCCGGACCATTTTCACTAAGAGGACGGACGGTAGCCATTGACAACGGTGATCCCCCAACATACAGCTTGCCATGGAAAGGAGTACGCATGACTGGATGAAAGCAGTAGGAAAGCAGGGATTCAAAAGGAACAAAGCATCTCCATACGCTTATCTGAAATTCCTACCAATGAATTACATAAGTATCTCTATCCTATTTTATGTTTTATCTGTCTTTTAATTATCAAAACCCCATAACCATTTGAATTTGCCTAACTGAGATTTACAAGATGACCATAGCTTGCTTCAAATTGACAACCTCTGTGGGGTTGACACTTACTCACGTAAGGTATTACTTGGACGACCCAGTGACTTGCTGGTCAGCTACGCAGAGTTGTGAAGAAAATGTGTGAGATCACGATTTCGGGTACCAGTGTTCATTCATAACTTTTGCATATTCATGTGCATTCTGCATTCTGCATAATAAAAAAAACCTTACATGACGCGCAAGCGTCGCTGACGTGTTCGCATCATATGTGTGTGCATGAAAAAAATAAATATTGAATAGAAAGTTACGCGGGAGTGGCGCCGGAAGTGTGCATTGCGCACAGACCTGATCACACACACGCGTCCATGTCGCGTGCGCGTCGTTTGCAATTTTGTCACTTCATGCGTACGCGTCGATCACGCATACGTGTGGAAGAGGAAATCGGTGTAAATCGAGGTATAGGCAGAGAGTTCTGATGGTGTAGGGCTGGTACTGTGCTAGAGGAACAAAATCAACCCACGCGTACGCGTCCCTGATGTGTGTGCGCCACTTCGCTTTCAGACCACCCACGCGTACGTGTGGGCGACGCTTACGCATCGAATGGCCAATTCAATTTTCAAGCTTCCGCGTGATGCCCGCGCGTGCGTCGCGTCCCATTTTTCATTCCTTTTTATTTTCTTCTGTCTTCTCTCCTTCTTTCTTCCTCCCTTCTTACTTTCTTTTTCTTCATCTCTTTAACTTCTGATCCATCTTTTCTTTCATTCTATTTTACTTAATTTATCTGCATACTTTCATTCATTGCATTTTAATTTTGTGCATATTTTTATTTTCTTTTCTAAATTTATTATTTTTCAATTGGTGTTAAAATTTTCTTATTCGACTGTTGCATCTTTTTCTTGAATTATTCTGGTGCTTCATGACTTGTTTTATTCTGATTGGGTATTAATATTTATAAGTCAACGCTATTCTTTTATGATACCTGTATTTCTTTTGCATTGACATAAACTTAAACTGTCTTTCATTACCCACACTCCTCCCCTTTGTTACAAATTTTACACCACTGGTATGCCATGTGCTTCTATTGTTTTCTCACTTACATGTTGTAGCTACCATGTAATTGAGATCCCCATTATTTGGCATTAACCCACCCATACTTTACTTATTTTCTTTTCTTTAATCCTAGGTTACTTTTCTTCTTTTTCCTATTCTTTCATGATGGCCACCGAGGAAGGGAAACGGAAAACCTTTACATGGGCAACAAACAAGTTCCATCTGCATAATCTTTAGAGAAAAGCATCAGTATAGCAACCCGTCCACTTGCACATCTCAGCATACACCGAGGACGGTACAATCTTTAAGTGTGGGGAGGTCGATACCGATCTCCGTAGGTTAGTTATTTTCTTCCTAACACCAATGTCTTATTTTCTTTATTAGTTCATTGTTGCATTTACATGTTTGATTGTATATTGATGAGCGGATAATTTATACGCTTTTTGGCATTGTTTTTAGTATATTTTTAGTATGTTTTAGTTAGTTTTTATTATATTTTTATTAGTTTTTAGTTAAAATTCACTTTTCTGGACTTTACTATGAGTTTGTGTGTTTTTCTGTGATTTCAGGTATTTTCTGGCTGAAATTGAGGGACCTGAGCAAAAGTCTGATTCAGAGGCTGAAAAGGACTGCGGATGCTGTTGGATTTTGACCTCCCTGCACTCGAAATGCATTTTCTGGAGCTACAGAAGCCCAATTGGCGTGCTTTTAATTGCGTTGGAAAGTAGATATCTTGGGCTTTCTAGCAATGTATATTAGTTCATACTTTGCCCGAGATTTTGTGGCCTAAATAGGCGTTCCAAGTCAGCTCAAGAATTCTGGCGTAAAACGCCGGAACTGGCACAAGAATGGGAGTTAAATGCCCAAACTGGCACAAAAGCTGGCGTTTAACTCCAAGAAAAGTCTCTACACGAAAATGCTTCAATGCTCAGCCAAAGAACACACCAAGTGGGCCCAAAAGTGGATTTTTATGTCATTTACTCATCTTTGTAAATCCTAAGCTACTAGTTCTCTACAAATAGGACCTTTTGCTATTGTATTTGACATCTTTTGATCATGTTTTTATCATTGAACCCTCTTTGGGAGGCTGGCCATTTGGCCATGCCTAGACCTTGTTCTTATGTATTTTCAACGGTGGAGTTTTTACACACCATAGATTAAGGTGTGGAGCTCTGCTGTACCTCGAGTATCAATGCAATTACTATTATTCTTCTATTCAATTCAGCTTATTCTTATTTTAAGATATCACTTGTTTCTCAACTTGATGAATGTGATGATCCGTGACACTCATCATCATTCTCACCTATGAACGTGTGACTGACAACCACCTCCGTTCTACCTTAGATTGAGTGGATATCTCTTGGATCCCTTAATCAGAATCTTCGTGGTATAAGCTAGAATTGATGGCGGCATTCAAGAGAATCCGGAAGGTCTAAACCTTGTCTGTGGTATTCTAAGTAGGATTCAAGGATTGAATGACTGTGATGAGCTTCAAACTCCTGAAGGCTGGGCGTTAGTGACAGTCGCAAAAGAATCACTGGATTCTATTCCAACCTGATTGAGAACCAACAGATGATCAGCCGTGCTATGACAGAGCACGTTGAACATTTTCATTGAGATGACGGGACTGTAGCCATTGATAACGGTGATGCCCAACATACAGCTT
Source organism: Arachis duranensis (assembly GCF_000817695.3). Classification (NCBI taxonomy): domain Eukaryota; kingdom Viridiplantae; phylum Streptophyta; class Magnoliopsida; order Fabales; family Fabaceae; genus Arachis; species Arachis duranensis. The sequence continues at coordinate 41,842,557 of NC_029775.3, forward strand.
GCCATGGAAAGGAGTAAGAAGGATTGGATGAAGATAGTAGGAAAGCAGAGAGATGGAAGGGACAAAGCATCTCCATACGCTTATCTGAAATTCTCACCAATGAATTACATAAGTATCTCTATCTTTATTTTATGCTTTATTCATAAATCATTCATAACCATTTGAATTTGCCTGACTGAGATTTACAAGATGACCATAGCTTGCTTCATACCAACAATCTCCGTGGGATCGACCCTTACTCGCGTAAGGTTTATTACTTGGATGACCCAGTGCACTTGCTGGTTAGTTGTGCGAAGTTGTGATAAAGAGTTGAGATTGCAATTGAGCGTACCATGTTGATGGCGCCATTGTTGATCACAATTTTGTGCACCATATATTTTCTTGATTTTGTGCATATTTTACCATTGCTTGGTTAAAGTAATGAGTTTCTTTTCAAGACCCTTTTTATAATATTTCACTAATTTAAATTGAAAAATTTGTGTTAAACTTGTTTGAAGATTGTATTTGGAACATGGTTTAGAGCTAAAGAACACACAACCCGTGAGATTTGAGCTTAATTACATGGTTACGTTATTTAACCATAATATTTTATTCTTGTGTGTTTCCTTCTCTATGATTGCAATCTTTGCTTTGTTCCATTCTATATGTCCAATGTTTAGTGTATTTAAATGTATGCATATGATTGAGGCCATTATTTGATTATCAGCTCACTTATCCCAAATAGCCTACCCTTCCATTTACCTTTATTAGCCACTTTGAGCCTTTTAATCCCCATTTGTTCTATATTTTACCACATCACTAGCTTTAAGTGGAAAAACAAATTAATTACCCCAAATTGAATCTTTGGTTTGTTTAAGTTAGAGATTGTGTATCAATTAAGTGTGGGGAACTGTGGGAAATTGAATTGATGAAAGTGTATAGGTTCCATTGACAAAATATTGGGAATTTGGGTACCTACTTATGTGAGACTGATGAGCGGATAATTTATACGCTTGTTGGCATTGTTTTTAGTATGATTTAGTTAGTTTTTAGTATATAATTATTAGTTTTTATGCAAAAATCACATTTCTGGACTTTACTATGAGTTTGTGTATTTTTTTTTGTGATTTCAGGTATTTTCTGGCTGAAATTGAGGGACCTGAGCAAAAATCTTATTCAGAGGCTGAAAAAGGACTGCAGATGCTGTTAGATTCTGACCTCCCTGCACTCGAAGTAGAATTTCTGGAGCAACAGAAGCATAATTGGCACTATCTCAATTGCGTTGGAAAGTAGACGTCTTGTGCTTTCCAACAATATATAATAATCCATACTTTGCCCAAGTTTTGATAACGTAAACTGGCGTTTTAACGCCAACTTTCTACCCTTTTCTGGCGTTAAACACCCAAACTGGCACCAGAGCTGGCGTTTAACTCCAAGAAAAGCCTATGCACGTGAAAGCTTCAATGCTCAGTCCAAGAACACACCAAGTGGGCCCCGGAAGTGGATTTCTGCATTATTTACTTATCTCTATAAACCCTAGGTTACTAGTCATTATAAATAGGACCTTTTTCTATTGTATTTTCATCGGGAGCTCTTTAGATCATTTTTAAGGCTATCTTTGGATCACTTTTGATCTCTTGATCATGTTTTGGAGGCTGGCCATTCGGCCATTCCTGGACCTTCATCACTTATGTATTTTCAATGGTGGAGTTTCTACACCTTATAGATTAAGGTGTGGAGCTCTGCTGTTCCTCATGCATTAATGCAAAGTACTATTATTTTTCTATTCAATTCATGCTTATTCTTGTTCTAAGATATCCACTCATACTTCAACCTGATGGATGTTATGATCTGTGACACTCATCATCATCCTCCCTTATGAACGCGTGCCTGATAACCACCTCCGTTCTATCTGCAAGAGCTTGAGTGTCTATCTCTTGGCCTCCTGGTTCATGATGCATGGTTGCCTCTCCTGACAATAGAGCCTTCCATTCCATGAGATCAGAGTCTTCGTGGTATAAGCCATAATCAATTGGCAGCATTCTTGAGATCCGAAAAGTCTAAATCTTGTCTATGGTATTCCGAGTAGGATCTGGGATGGGATGACTGTGATGAGCTTCAAACTCTTGACTGTTGGGCGCAGTGACAGTGTGCAAAAGGATCAATGGATCTTATTTTGACATGATTGAGAACTGACAGCTGATTAGCCATGTGGGAAACCGTAGCGGATATGTTTTCACTGAGAGGACGGATGGTAGCCATTGACAACGGTGATCCACCAACATACAGCTTGCCATGGAAGGGAGTACGCAAGATTGGATGAGGATAATAGGAAAGCAGAGGCTCAGAGAGAACAAAGCATCTCCATATGCTTATCTGAAATTTCCACCAATGAATTGCATAAGTATCTCTATCCCATTTTATGTTCTATTTCACTTTTAATTATCAAAACCTCATAACCATTTGAATCTGCCTGACTGAGATTTACAAGATAACCATAGCTTGCTTCAAGCCGATAATCTCCGTGGGATCGACCCTTACTCACGTAAGGTATTACTTAGACGACCCAATGCACTTGCTGGTCAGCTGCACTGAGTTATGAGAGAAGTGTGAACTCACGATTTCGTGTACCAGAGACCAAAAAAATTAAAAATCCATGTGCATTGATATGTTATGTTTACTTTTATATTTTTAATCAAAAAAATAAAAAAGAAAAAATAGAAAAAGTAAAAAAAAGAAAAAACCAAAACTATTCAAGTAATTAAGTAAATAAATAAATAAATAAGGGGACAAAATTACCCCAATGTTAAGTTAATGAAAAGATCAATGCATAGGTGATACAAGTTAAAAGAAGGGTTGATGGATGAGTATGTAATGCAAAAGTGGGAACTTTGGGTAGCTTGGCATGATTTAAGAAGAATATAGAATGTGTTTAGTTGAGAGCTTAGGCTATTCAATGATTCAATTCATAGCTCACTTAGCCATATATATACCATCACCTTTGCCTTAGCCCCATTACAACCTTGAAAAGACCTCAAGATGTATGCATTGGCACATTAAATATTTGTTGATTGGTTAGGTGAAGAACAAGGTTTAGAAAGCATGACTAGAGAAGAGTAGAGTGATCAACCCCTAGACACTTGAGAGATTAGAGTGCATATACACTACCAGTGAGGGTTCAATGCTTAATTCTATGTTCCCTGCTTTCATGAGCTATCTTCTTACAAGTTTACTTGTCTTTTATTGTATGATTTGAATTAGTGGAATCTGATCTATTTTTGTCTTGAAAAACTTGTTTACTTTTGACCAAGTAGATAGAACCATCTTAGCATATAGTTGCATTCATATATAAGTTGAATTTCATGAGTCTTACTTTCCCCCATTCATTCCTTTTGTCTCCTTGAGCTTAGCATGAGGACATGCTAATGTTTAAGTGTGGGGAGATTGATAAACCACTATTTTATGGTTTATCTTGTACTCAATTGAGTGGTCTTTATCAAGTCTTTACCCACTTATTCATATGATTTGCATGGCTTTACAACTCCTTCCTAGTCTTGATCTATGGTTGAAAACTTGCTTCCTAGATGTCTTTAATTTGTGTATTTTAATTCTCTTTTATACCATTCGATGCCGTGATCCGTGTGCTAAGTGTTTCAGGCTTTATAGGGCAGGAATGACTTAGAAGATGGAGAGGAAGCTTGCAAAAAATAGAAGAAACACAAGAAACTAAAGAGATAACCAGTGACCAGCGACGCGCACGCATGTCTCACGCGTGTGCGCGACATGGAGAAAATTGCAGTGACGCATGTGCGTGCCTGATGCGTACGCATGGATTGGAGTTCTGCAACATGACGCGAGCGCTTGCTTGACGCGAACGGGTGAACGCCAAAACGACCAGCGTCGCGAACACGTGATTGACGCGTACGCGTTACATGTGTGATCTGCAGAATAAACAAAAAATGCTGGTTGCGATTTTGGGCCGTGTTTTGACCCAGTTTTCGGCCTAGAAACCACAGATTAAAGGCTGCAAAGTGGAGGAATGAGGAGGGCGGCTCATAATTCACACAATTTTGGTTTTAGATGTAGTTTTTTTAGAGAGAGAGGCTCTCTCCTCTCTCTTAGTTTTTAGGATTTATGATTTCTCTTAGGTTAGGTTTACTTCTTCTTCATTCCAGGTTCAATGTTCCTTTACTTTGGTTTCTCTTCTATTTTTATTTATTCTATTACTTTGATTTATGAATTCTCATGTTAGATTTTATTTTATATTTAATATAATTTGAGGTATTTCAGATTTATGATTGTTTTCTTTTATTTATGATATAAATAATTTGGATTTTTCCCGCTTTGCCAAGAGTTTTTCTAGTTATTAATTTATTTTCTTGCGATCTAAATTCCTTGTTCAAACCTTTCAAAAAACCAAAAGATACTTTTCCATAACCAATAATATATCATACCTCCCTGCAATTTCTTGAGAGGTGATCCGAGGTTTGATTACTTTGGTTATAAATTTTATTGGGTTTGCTTTAGTGACAAACAAGTTTTTGTACGAAAGGATTCTCTGTTGGTTTAGAAACTATACTTACAATGTGATTATTTTTGTGACATTCTTTATCGGCAAAAGTCCTCTCATCAGTCCTTAAGTTGGACTTATGGGGAGCTCCTCATCAAGGAGGCTTGTGCTTGAATCCATCCTTGAACATCAACCAATACTTAGACTTCCAATAAGCTCCATCATTCAAAATCAATATCTCCAAGCTTTAATGGAGTTCCGCACAAGCTAATGGTTCCCAAAATTGATCCTCATGTATGCCGGGATCCCAAATCAGGTTTCTACACACATCTTCAAATTGATTATCATTATTCCATTTGGGTGGCATAATCTTGGAATTCTCACTCAAGAGACCAAACATCATCTTAGACCCAAGCAATCTAGTTCTACACCAACCCTTGCTATTAAGCTTTGAACATGCAACCATCATGAATTTTGATTTACGATCCCAACCACTAACCATCTCCCTTTTGCTCTTAAAGCCACAAATATTTCTAAGTTGACCATCTGTCTCAAGAAAACCATATTCAAGGGGGATAGTAAAGCTTAGGGATGAGAGATTTACCTACTTGAATAAAAGAATAGATGGTGATGGCTTTGGGAGAGGTGTTTCCATTGGTCTTGCAAACTTCACACCCTTGTGTTCTTCCTTGATTACCTCCACCTCTTGACAACTTTCTTTAACTTTTCCTTGCTTGTCAACTTTTTCCAGCTCCTCATCATCATCAAACAAATCAAATTTGGGAGGTTGTGTAAAGTCCACTTCAACATCGACTTCACACCCAATGGAAGAGTCTTCAACAAGGTCACCAATGTCACTTGGTGTGGAGTTGTCTTCAATGATCTCAATTTCATGTCCAATGGGAGGGGATTCAATTGTGGATAGGAATTCATCAATGATTGAATCCATCTCTTGATCAACCTCTTCAAAATCTTCAAGCATGATATGTTTTGGAGGTTGTACACCCTCCTCAACATCAATTTCAAGCATCTTGGAAGAGGGCTCCATGATGCTACATTCCCATGGACTTTCAACATATCCTAAATCTTCAACTACTTCTTCCTTTTCTTCAACAATCATAGGTTCCTCCAATTATTCTAACACAAAGTAGCTTCCCTCATTTTCCATTAGAGTTCCCAATCTCTCTTTCATGCTATGCTTTTCAATTGATTATCCACATGTGGCCATGGGAGTGCTTTGAGTATTAAAACATTGGGAGGCTAAATTGCTTATCATCTTGGTCAAGGTAGCCACAAATTCTAGTGTCTCCTTTTGCATTTCTCTTTTCCCTTGAAGTAATAAAGTGAGAGAATCATCCAGTGGGGCTTGGGGTGGATAGGAGGGTTCATTGTTTGGAAGAAAGGGTTTATAATTGGAAGACGGTTTTTCTTGGGAGTAATTGTGTTGGAATTGTGGTGGTTCTATGTGTGGTACATATGGCTCATATGGTTGTTGGTATGGTGGATAAGGATTAGGGTCTTATGGAGGTGTTTGGTCGTGGAGGGCATGTGAGTATAGTGGTTCAAAACTATGTTAAGGAGGTAGTTCATAGGCATATGGTGGTGGTTATTGACAACCACAATGAGGATCACCACATCCATTAGATAAATATGCATTAGGAGTGGAATTATACCTATAAAAGACCAGAGGAGGTTGTTTCCAAGAAGGTTGATCAATCCCTTGAGGCTCCTCGCATCTTTGATTGTTTCATCCTTGATGCATATTGTCATTATGATCTCCACTTCCTACAACATAATTTGAACCAAACTCATAGTCAAAGGGGTGAGAATTCATAGTAGCAGATAAAAACAAAAGCTAACAAAAATAACTAACAAAGTCCTAATCCTAACAAAAACTAACAGACAAGAAAAAGCATATTCACAATATTCACATATACACATAACCAATAACAAGGTACACATTTGCAAATCCCCGGCATTGGCGCCATTTTGATGAAAGGAAATTGTCTATCGGTAAAGAATTTCACAAATGAAATTTCGTTGCAAGTATAGTTCTAAACCAGCAAACAATTCCTCAATCAAAAATTTGTTTGTCACAAGTACAAACCCCAATAAAATTAAACTGAAGTATTTAAACTTCAGGTTGCCTCTCAAGGAATTGCAAGGAAGTGTTCTTATTATTGGTTATGGATAAGTGTTTTTGGGGTTTAGGAATAAGAGACAAGAAAAGTAAATGAAACTCAAATGATAAAAAGGTCTTGGCAAGGGTTGATAGTTAAGGATCTTTATTCTTGTTACTAACCACAACATGATAATTGCAAGGATCAATCTCATTAAGTCATCCTCTAATAATTGAAGGAAAGTCAAATGAGCTTTATCAATCCCAATCCATAGGTCCTAGCCACTCACTAATTGACTTAGTGAAAGCTAGTGTCAATGGACACCAATTTTCTATCACTTGGACATTAGCAACTCAAGTTCACCCTAGTTACCATCCCAAGCCAAGAACACAAAAATCTACTCTAACATCCTTCCCAGCATTTTATCAAACACTTGGAAAGCATAAAAGGAAGGCATGGTAAAATGACAAGAAATGTAAATTCTAACATGATAAAAACTAAAACTAACACTACTTGGTTCATCCCCCTTCAATCCTTGGATTCAATAGCATAAAAAATGAGTTGGATTGGGCCCAAAATGTGCTAGAAATTGCTGGCTATGAGTTGCTCAAAATGGCCCACACTGATCATGTGACACGTGTGGATGGAATGACGTGTACGCATCCTTAAACACCAAGCAACTATGGCAAATTTTAAATTATTTTGAAGCTCCGGATGTTAGCTTTCCAATGCAACTAAAATCGCCTCATTTGAATCTCTGTAGTTGAAGTTAGGATCGATTTAGTACGAAGAGGTCAGGATTGATAGCTTAGCAGTTCCTTCATTTCTTCATAAGTTCTCTATTTTTACATGCTTTTTCTTCATTCCCTCAATCTAATCTTTGTCTTCTAAACCTGAAATCACTTAGCAAACATATCAAGGCATCGAATGGGAGAAAGGTGAATTCAATTTAGCTATTTTAAGACCTAAAAAGTATGTTTTCACACTTAAGCAAAATTTAAGGAGAATTTACAAAACCATGCTATTTTAATGAATAAATGTGGGAAAAGTTGATAAAATTCTCTAAATTTAACACAAGATAAACCTTAAAATGGGGTTTATCAATGTGTGCAGCTTGTACCTCAAGTATGCCCAACTTCTCCATTACAGAAAGTGACATAGGTTAATACTTGACCCTATGTCACACAAAGTCTTATCAAAGGTCATGGTGCCTATGGTGCAAGGCATCAGAAAGCATCCTGGATCACAAAGCTTCTGAGGTAGCTCTTGCTAAACCAAAGTATGGAGTTCTTTGGTATGCAGTGGAGGTTCTTCTTCCAGAGGCTTTGTACGAAATATCTTGGTATTCAGTTTCATTAGAGCTCCTAGGAAACGAGAAACTTGCTCTTCCCTAGTGTCTTCATCCTCATCTGAGGATGAGTAGTCATCAAAGCTCATTCACTGCAGAAGTGCATTCAAAGGAACCTAAATTGTCTTTAGAGGGTTCTTAAGTGGGATTTAGGCACTCAAAGGGTGTGCTTTCACTGGTGTTCAACACCAGCTCTGTCAGCTTATTGGTCATTGAACGCCCTTGCTGTCCACCCTGACTGGCGTTAAACGCCAGTCCCTCTAGTATTCTGTGCGTTGAATGCCCAGCAGGGATGTCCTTGCTGGCGTTCAATGCCAGCTTCCCTGGGTGAGTGGGCGTTGAACGCCCAGTGAGGGGTTCCTCACTGGTGTTCAACGCTAGAAAGCCTTCTTGTTTGGGCGTTGAAAGCCCAGCCAGTGCTCCCTGGCTAGTCCTCACTGGGCATTTAATGCCTATCCTGGCAGCAAAGCTGGCGTTGAACGCCTTCCCATTCTCTTCTAATTCGGCCTTTACCTCCATGGTTATGGCCTTGCAATCTTCTCTGGGGTTTACCTCAGTGTTATTGGGAAGAGTGTCTAGAGGAGTCTCAGAGATCCTCTTGCTTAGTTGACCAACCTATACCTCTATATTTCTAATGGAGGACCTTGTTTCATTAATGAAACTATGGGTGGTCTTAGTGAGGCTAGAAAGCATAGTGGCTAAGTCAGAAAGGCTCTGATTAGAGGTTTCCATGTTCTCTTAAGAAGATGGGAATGATGGTCTGTTGTTGAACCTATTCTGGTTCCTACTACCATGGTTGTTATTGAAACCGTTCTGAGCTTTCTATTGATCCTTCTATGAGAGGTTAGGATGATTCCTCCTTGAAGGGTTGTAAGTGTTTTCATAGGGTTCTCCTATGTAATTCACCTCCTCCATGGTGGGTTAATTAGAATCATAAGCTTCTTCTTGAAGAGAAGTGATGAGCGGATAATTTATACGCTTTTTGGCATTATTTTTATGTAGTTTTTAGTAGGATCTAGCTATTTTTTGGGATGTTTTTATTAGTTTTTATGAAAAATTCATATTTCTAGACTTTACTATGAGTTTGTTTGTTTTTTTGTGATTTCAGGTATTTTCTGGCTGAAATTGAGGGACCTGAGCACAAATCTGATTCAGAGGCTGAGAAAGGACTGATGATGCTATTGGATTCTGACCTCCCTACACTCGAAGTGGATTTTCTGGAGCTACAGATCTCCAAATGGCACGCTCTCAATTGCGTTGGAACATCCAGAGCATTCCAGCAATATATAATAGTCCATACTTTGCTCGAGTTTTAACGACGCAAACTAGCTCAAACGCCCCTTCTCTGCCCTATTCTGAAGTCAAAATGGCAGAACTGGCATAAAAGTTGGAGTTAAACGCCCAAACTGGCATAAAAGCTGGTGTTTAACTCCACGAGAAGTCTCTACATGTGCAAAGCTCAATGCCCAGCCCAAGCACACACCAAGTGGGCCCGGAAGTAGATTTCTACATCATTCACCTATTTCTGTAAACCCTAGTAGCTAGTTTCATTATAAATAGGACCTTTCACTATTGTATTTTCATCTTTTGATCATCTTTTGATCTCTTGATCACGTTTTGGGGTCTGGCCATTCGGCCATGCCTAGACCTTGTTCTTATGTATTTTCAACGGTGGAGTTTCTACACACCATAGATTAAGGGTGTGGAGCTCTGCTGTACCTCAAGTTTTAATGTAAGTACTACTATTTTCTATTTAATTCATGCTTATTCTTATTCTAAGATATTCGCTGCACTTCAACATGATGAATGTGATGATCCGTGACACTCATCATCATTCTCACCTATGAACGCGTGACTGATAACCGCTTCCATTCTACTTAAGACTGAGCGTGTATCTCTTAGCCTCCATTCCGAATGATCGGAGTCTTCGTGGTATAAGCTAGAATTATTGGCGGCCATTCCTGAGATCCAGAAAGTCTAAACCTTGTCTGTGGTATTCCGAGTAGGATCTGGGAAGGGATGACTGTGACGAGCTTCAAACTCGCGAGTGTTGGGCGTAGTGACAGACGCAAAAGGATCACTGGGTTCTATTCCAACATGATCGAGAACCGACAGATGATTAGCCGTGCAGTGACAGCGCATTTAGAACATTTTCACTGAGGACGGGAGGTAGCCATTGACACCGGTGAAACCCAAACATACAGCTTGCCATGGAAAGGAGTATGAAGGATTGGATGAAGGCAGTAGGAAAGCAGAGATTCAACAGGAACAAAGCATCTATATGCACTTATCTGAAATTCTCACAAATGAATTACATAAGTATCTCTATCTTTACTTTATGTTTTATTTATCTTTTAATTATGAAAACTCTATCACCCATTTGAATTCGCCTGACTGAGATTTACGAGGTGACCATAGCTTGCTTCAAGCCGACAATCTCCATGGGATCGACCCTTACTCACGTAAGGTATTACTTGGACAACCCAGTGCACTTGCTGGTTAGTTGTGCGAAGTTGTGACAAAGAAGTGAGATTACAATTGTGCGACCAAGTTGTTGGCGCCATTGTGTATCACAATTTTGTGCACCAAGTTTTTGGCGCGGTTGCCGAGGATTGTTCGAGTTTAGACAATTGACGGTTCATCTTGTTGCTTAGATTAGGTAACTTTTATTTTATTTTCAAAACGTTTTCAAAATTTTTCTTCTTTGTCGTTTTTCCAAAATTATTTTTGAAAAATCCAAAAAAATTCATAAAATCATAAAAACTCAAAAATATTTCATGGTTCTTGTTTGAATCTAGTGCCAAATTTTAAGTTTGGTGTCAATTGCATGATTTTAATTGTCTTGCAATTTTTGAAACTGGTGGACGAAATTGTGATCATCGAAGTTGTACTCTTTGTACTTGTATGAAATTTAATTCAAGATAATAGCTCTTTACTATGTGTGGACACAACTCCGTTCAACTAACCAGCAAGTGTACTGGGTCGTCCAAGTAATAAACCTTACTCAGTCAGGCGGATTTAAATAAATTATGGAATTTGGAAAATCAAATAATAGTAAATAAACATAAAATAAGGATAAAGTTACTCATGTATTTCCATGATGGGAATTTCAGATAGGTGTATGGAGATGCTGTGCTCCTCCTGAATCTCTGCTTTCCTACTGCTTCATCCAATCCTTCTTACTCCTTTTCATGGCAAGCTGTATGTAGGGCATCACCGTTGTCAATGGCTACATCCCATCCTCTCAGTGAAAAAGGTCCAAATGCTTTGTCACAGCACGGCTAATCATCTATCGGTTCTCAATCAGGTTGGAGTAGAATCCCTTGATTCTTTTGCGTCTGTCACTAACGCCCAACCTTCAGGAGTTTGAAGCCAACGAATATCTTAGAATAGGAATAATTCGAATTGGATAGAAAATAATAGTAATTGCGTTGAAACTTGAGGTACAGCAGAGCTCCACACCCTTAATCTATGGTGTGTAGAAACTCCACCGTTGAAAATACATAAGTGAAAGGTTCAGGCATGGCCGAATGGCCAGCCCCCCAAAACATGATCAATAGTCTCCTCATATGAAGAATAAAATAAAACTGAGACCAAAGATGTCTAATACAATAGTAAATTATCCTATTTATACTGGACTAGCTACTAGGGTTTACATGAGTAAGTAATTGATGCATAAATCCACTTCCGGGGCTTACTTGGTGTGTGTTTGGGCTGAGCTTGATCTATCCACGAGCTGAGGCTTCTTTTGGAGTTGAACGCCAAGTTGTAACGTGTTTTGGGCGTTCAACTCTGGGTCGTGACGTGTTTCTGGCGTTTTACTCCAGACAACAGCATGGAACTGGCGTTGAGCGCCAGTTTACGTCGTCAATTCCCGAATAAAGTATGGACTATTATATATTTCTGGAAAGCTCTGGATGTCTACTTTCCAACGCCGTTAAGAGCGCGCCATTTGAAGTTTTGTAGCTCCAGAAAATCCATTTCGAGTGTAGAGAGGTCAGATTCCAACAGCATCAGCAGTCCTTTGTCAGCCTCCTATCAGAGTTTTGCTCAAGTCCTTCAATTTCAGCCAGAAATTACCTGAAATCACAGAAAAACACACAAACTCGTAGTAAAGTCCAGAAATGTGAATTTAACATAAAAACTAATGAAAACATCCCTAAAAGTAGCTTGAACTTACTAAAAACAATGCCAAAAAGCGTATAAATTATCCGCTCATCAGAAACACATACATTGTGTTCTTGATGATCTTCAAGTCGTTCTTGATGAATTGCCTTGTTTGATTTTCATGATTTATTGAATTGCACTGCATGATGTTCTACACATGCATTCTTGCATTCATATGGCCCAAACATGAGAAAGTTCTAAGTTTGGTGTCCTCCATGTTTTCTTTCATTAAGAAAACTGAGTTCTTGATGTTCATCTTGATCTTCAAGATTGTTCTTGGTGTTCATCTTGACATTCATAATGTTCTTGCATATATTTTGTGTTTTGATCCAGGAATTATATGTTTTGACTCATTTTGTTGTTTTTCATAATTGAAAACATATCCTCTTGAATAAATAATTTAGCAAAATGGAGATCCAAGAACATAAAGCAGAGGAATTATAGAGAAAAAGCTGGGCATTCAAAATGCCTAGTGAAGAAGGAAAACTGGCGTTTAAACGCCAGCTAGGGTACCTGGCTGGGCGTTTAAACGCCCAAACCATGCAACAATTGGGCGTTAAATGCCCAAAACATGCAGCTCCTGGGCGTTTAACGCCAGGATGACACAAGGAGAGGAATTTTGTTTTCAAATAAAATCTTTTTCAAATCTTCATATTTTTTTAAAAATCAAATCTTTTTCAAATCAACTATTTTCAATCATGTCTTTTTCAAAATCATATCTTTTCAACATATCTTTTTCAAAAATCAAATCTTTTTAATTTTTATCTTTTCAATCATATCTTTTTAATCATATTTTTTTCAAATCATATCTGTTTTTTTCAAAAATTTGATTTCAAAAATGTTTTCTAAACTTCCTATCTTTTCAAAAATTAATTTTCAAATATTTTTCAATTAACTAATTGTTTTGAATTTTCAATTTGATTTTCGAAAATTTCCTTCGCTTTTTCTCATTTTTTTAAACACTAACATTCCTCCTCCATTGTCAATTCGGACTCACTCCTTCTTTATGTGTTCGAATTCTGCCTTACCCCCTTCTTCTATTCTTGTTTTTCTCTGACACCTCAAGGAATCTTTATACTGTGATATATAGGATTCCATATTTTCTTTATTTTCTTCTCTTTCATATGAGCAGGAACAAAGAAAAAGGCATACTTATTGAAGCTGATCCTGAACCTGAAAGGACTCTGAAGAGGAAGCTAAGAGCAGCTAAAGCACAAAACTCTGAAGAGGACCTCACTGAAATTTTCGAAAAGGAAGAAGCAAAAGAAACAATTATGGCCGAACCAAACAACAATGCAAGGAAGATGCTTGGTGATTTTACTACACCAACTTCCAACTTCTATGGAAGAAGCATCTCAATCCCTGCCATAGGAGCAAACAATTTTGAGCTAAAACCTCAATTAGTTTCTCTACTACAATAGAACTGCAAGTTTCATGGACTTTCATCAGAAGACCCTTATCAGTTTTTAACTGAGTTCTTGCAGATCTGTGATACTGTTAAGACCAATGGAGTTCATCCTGAAGTCTACAAGCTTATGCTTTTCCATTTTGCTGTAAGAGACAGAGCTAGAACATGGTTGGACTCACAACCTAGAGATAGCCTGGACTCTTGGGATAAGCTGGTCACGGCTTTCTTAGCCAAGTTCTTTCCTCCTTAAAAGCTAAGCAAGCTTAGAGTGGATGTTCAGACCTTCAAACAAAAAGATGGTGAATCCTTCTATGAAGCTTGGGAAAGACACAAGTAGATAACCAAAAAGTATCCTTCTGACATGCTTTCAGAATGGACCACATTAGATATATTCTATGATGGTCTGTTTGAATTTTCCAAGATGTCACTGGACCACTCTGCAGGTGGATCCATTCACCTAAAGGAATCACCTGCAGAAGCTTAGGAACTCGTTGAAATGGTTGCAAATAACCAGTTCATGTATACCTCTGAGAGGAATCCTGTGAGTAATGGGACGCCTCAAAAGAGAGGAGTTCTTGAAATTGATGCTCTGAATGCCATACTGGCTCAGAACAAAATATTGACCCAACAAGTCCATATGATCTCTCAGAGTCTGAATAGATTACAAAATGCATCCAACAGTACTAAAGAAGCATCTTCTGAAGAAGAAGCTTATAATCCTGAGAACCCTACAATGGCAGAGGTGAATTACATAGGTGAAGCCTTTGGCAACACCTATAATCCTTCATAGTAAAATCATCCAAATTTTTCATGGAATGATCAATAGAAGCAAGGCTTCAATAATAACAATGGTGGAAGAAATAGGTTTAGCAATAGCAAACCTTTCCCATCATCATCTCAGCAACAGACAGAGCATTCTGAGTAGAATCTTTCTAGCTTAGCAAACATAGTCTCTGATCTATCCAAGGTCACTCTCAGTTTCATGAATAAAACAAGGTCCTCCATTAGAAACTTAAAGGCACAAGTGGGTCAGCTGAGTAAAAAGGTCACTGAAACTCCTCCCAGCACTCTCCCAAGCAAAACAGAAGAGAATCCAAAAGGAAAGTGCAAGGCCATTGATATGATCAACATGGCCGAAACCTTAGGGAAGGAGGAGGACATAAACCCCAATGAGGAAGACCTCAAGGAACATCCACCATTCAGTAAGGAGTACCCTAATGAGGAACCAAAGGAATCTGAGGCTCATACAGAGACCATAGAGATTCCATTGGACTTTCTTTTACCATTCATGAGCTCTGATGATTATTCATCTTCTGAAGAAGATAAAGACATTGTTGAAGGGCAAGTTGCCCAGTATTTTGGAGCAATCATGAAGCTGAATGCCAAATTATTTGGTAATGAGACTTGGGAAGGTGAACCTCCCTTGCTCACCAATGAACTGAATACATTGGTTCAGCAAACTTTACCTCAAAAGAGACAGGATCCTGGTAAATTCTTAATACTCTGTACCATAGGCACCATGACCTTGAAAAAGCTCTGTCTGACTTGGGGTCAGGAATAAACATGATGACACTCTCTGTAATGGAGAAACAGGGAATCTTTGAGGTATAAGCTGCTAAATTCTTAATAGAGATGGTAGATAAGTCTATGAAAAAGGCTTATGGACTAGTAGAGGACGTGCTAGTGAAGGTTGAAGGCTTTTACTTCCCTGCTGATTTCATAATCCTAGACACTAGGAGGGATGAGGATGAATCCATCATCCTTGGAAGACCCTTCCTAGCCACAGCAAGAGCTGTAATTAATGTTGATAGAGGAGAGTTGATCCTTCATGTGAATGAAGAACGCCTTGTAGTAAAGACTCAAGGTTCTCCATCTGTGACCATGGAGAGTAAGCATGAAGAGCTTCTCCCAATATAGAGTCAAATAGAGCCCCCACATTCAAACTCTAAGTTTGGTGTTGGGAGGCCACAACCAAACTCTAAGTTTGGTGTTGAGAGATCTCAACCATATTCTGATCATCTGTGAGGCTCCATGAGAGCTCACTGTCAAGCTATTGACATTAAAGAAGCGCTTATTGGGAGGTAACCCAATTTTATTTTAATTTTATCTATATTATTTTGTTTTCTTTTAGGATGATGATAATGTGAAGTCACAAAGACAATTACAAAAGTAAAGAAAAGAATCAAAAATAGCACACCCTGGAGGAAGGACTTACTGGCGTTTAAACGCCAGTAAGGGTAGTAAAATGGGCGTGTAAATGCCAAATCTGGTGCCTTTCTGGGAATTTAAATGCCAGAATAGGGCACCAGACTGGCGTTTAGATGCCAGAATAGGAAGGAAAGCTGGCATTTAAACGCGAGAACAGGGCAGCAAACTGGCGTTTAAACGCCATAATTGCACTCAAGGCGTTGTGAACGCCCAATGGGAGCAGGGATGAAGAATTCCTTGGCCCTTCAGGATCTATGGACCCCACAGGATCCCCACCATCCTCAACTCACTCTCTCTCCTCTTCACACCTTTCTACAACACTCTTCCCCAAATACCATTTACCAATCACCTCCATATCTCTTCCCTAAATACCCAACTTCACTCCTTCATTTTCACACATCATACACATCTTCCCCTCCCCTTGGCCAAACACATACACCCTCCATCTCCTCCATTTTCTTCATCTTCTACATCTTTCCTTCTTCTTTTGCTCGAGGACGAGCAAATATTTTAAGTTTGGTGTGGTAAAAGCATTGCTTTTTATTTTTCCATAACCATTTATGGCACCTAAGGCCAGAGAAACCTCTGAAAAGAGGAAAGGGAAGGCAATTGCTTCCACCTCTGTATCATGGGAGTTGGAGAGATTCATCTCACAAGCCTATCACTAAAAAGGGGATGGAACAAACTAGAGAGCCCATTCATGGCACTCAACAAGAGCATGAGGAAGCCCCTCATCAAGAAATCCCTGAGATGCCTCAAGGGATACATTTTCCTCCACACAACTGTTGGGAGCAACTAAGGATGGAGCAACAAAGGCAAGGAAGAGACATTGAGGAGCTCAAGCACTCCATAGGATTTTCAAGAGGAAGACACCCCCTCACTAAGGTGGACTAATTCCTTAATCTCCTTGTCATTTTTCTGTTTTATGTTGTATGTTCTATCTATGTTTGTGTCTTCACTACATGATCATTAGTGTCTAGTGTCTATGCCTTAAAGCTATATGAATCCTTCACCTCTCTTAAATGAAAAATGTGCTTAAATACAAAAGAACAAGAAGTACTTGGATTTCAAATTTTATCTTGAAACTAGTTTAATTATTTTGATGTGGTGGCAATACTTTTTGTTTTCTGAATGAATGCTTGAACAGTGCATATTTTTAATCTTGTTGTTTATGAATGTTAAAGTTGTTGGCTCTTGAAAGAATGATGAACAAAGAGAAATGTTTTTGATAATCTGAAAAATTGTTAGCTCCAAAATTGTTAGCTCCAATGGTAGGTACAGCAATACTTCTACCATAAAAGTCAGAGGTAGGCATGGTGAAGTCACCAAGGACCCTTCTTGGCTCCTCTTGTGGTTTGGCCATGTCCTCCTTTTCTTGTTCAAAACTTTCTGAAAGGTCTCTTCCAGAGTGTTGTGCTTTAGCTTGTTGTAAACGCCTACTTAGTCTTCTCAGGTTCAGGATCAAGAGTCAAGAGGGGTTCTTTATCCCTGTTCCTGGTCATAAACAAGAAGAAAAGAAAAAGAAAGAAACGAAGAAGACTTTCTATGCCAATAGACAAAAAGCTCCTCCTTAAAGTCAGATGTGAATAGAGAAGAAGAAAGAAAAGAAGTAAAAGAAGTACAAGAAGAATATTTTGAAAATAGGGGATAGAAGTAAATAAGAGAAGATAGAAAAAGTGAAGATGGAAGATGAGAGAGGGTGAGAAGTCGAATAATAGAGATGTGAGAAGAAGAGAAGTATAAATAGAAAAAGTAAATAAGAATTAAAATATTTTTATTTTTATTTATTTATTTATTTAATTTTGAAAATTAATTAATTAATTTAAAAATAATTTAAAATTTAAATGTTAAATTTTTTAAAATAGAAGAGAGAAAAGAGGAAGAAGTTTTCGAAAATTAAGAGAGATGGGAGTTAGTTATGTAGTTTTGAAAAAGAGGAGAGAGAAGATAAATAATTAATTAAGAAAAAATTTGAAAATAAAATAAGATAAGAGATAAGATAAGAAAAGATTTTGAAATTGAAATTTGAAATTATAAAAAGATAAGATAAGAAATTAAAAATATTTGAAAAGGATTTCATTTTAAAATTTAAAAGAAGAAAAGATAAGATAGAAAAGTTAAGATAAGTTAGGTAAGATAAGATAAGATAAGATAAGAAAGTTAAGAAATGATAAGTTTAATTAAAAAGATTTGAAATAAAAAATTGAAATTTGAAAATTAAATTTTGAATTTTGAAATTTGAAATAAGAAAAGATAAAATTTTGAAAAGGATATGATTTTTGAAAAATATATGATTTTAAAATGATTTGATTTTTAAAATTTAAAACTAAGATAAGATAAAATAAAAATTTTTAAATTAAAATCTGAATTTTTATTAAGAATTTTCGAAAATTAAATTAATTTTAAGATAGAAAAGATTTTTTTTATTTTTGAATTTAATGAGGAGAGAAAAAAAATAAGTAAAAGACACAAAACTTAAAATTTTTAGATCTTGCACCCATATATTTCAAATATTTTGGAGGGAAACACAAAGGGACACCAAACTTAAAAATTTTAAGATCAAAATATAAAAAAGACTCAAGAACACTTTGAAGACTAACAAGAACACTTTGAAGACTAACAAGAACACAAAGAACAAAATTCAAAGACTCAAAGAACTCAAGAACATGAAAAGGACACCAAACTTCAAATTAAAAAAAAAACACAATTTTTCGAAAATTAAAAGAAAAGCAACATGAAAACACCAAACTTAAAGACTTGACACAAGATTTAAACAAAGAAAAATATTTTTGAAAACTTTTTGAAAGGAAGATACCAAAAAATCGAAAATTGCTGTAAGGAATAAAAACAAAGACTCAAAGAAATGAAAATTTACCAAGAACAGAAGCACAAGGCTCTAACTAATAACAAGAATTAAACAAAGAAAACAAAATATTTTTTAAAAACTTTTTTTTTAATTTTGGAAAAAATTTGAGAAGAAGAAAACAAAAAGACTCAACAAGAACACAAACAAGGACTCAAATAAAAAAAAGAAAGTTACTCTTGCAAAAATAAAAAACAATACCTGATCTAGGGAGCAAGACAATCCGTCAGTTTGTCCAAACTCAACAATCCTCAGCAACGGCGCCAAAAACAAGGTAGCACGATTCCCCACACCTTCGTACTGTTGTACTAGCAAGTGCACTGGGTCGTCCAAGTAATACCTGAGCGAGTAAGGGTCGATCCCATGAGGATTGTGGTTTGAAACAAGCTATGCTTATCTTTCAGGTCTTAGTCAGGCAGAATCAGAAGGTTGTTGATTTTCATTCATAAAGAGAAACTATTTAATGTGGAATAAAGAAAAAGAGGTAGAGAATACTGATAGCAATAGGGTTAAGGATTGGAGTTGCTTTGTCTTTCTGAATTAACTCCGATATTACTGCTCTCTTTGCTTTTGAGTGATTTCTTCAAGGGCAGGCTGTACGTGATTGACACTAGTTTGAGTAGCTGCCAATACTCCTCCAGATCTGAACCCCAGGTTTAGTGTGGATCTATCTCTACTTGAGGGTGAAGCGCGTACAGTCCATTCTCCTTTATGATCCTACTCAAAACACCACAGAGACCCTAATCTCCCCGAAAATTGGCTGAATTGATGTCTCGAGAAGTCCCCAATGAAATCGTGGATTAGCCGTCTGGGAGACGTATATTCAAGCTGTTGGTTCATCACTGTCCAGTGAAAGACGCGTTCTGAACCCAAGTACACGTGGGTGTTTGTCAGGCACGTTCATTTTAATGTGATGAATAGAGCTAATTTGTCAGATCATTCTATTCACCACAATGAAGTACAAATATACATCTAAGAATTAATCAAACACGGATCGAAGAGAAATAGTAGTAGTTTTATTAATTCATAGGACTCAGTAGGGCTCCTCCCCTCAACCTAGGAGGTTTGAAAACTTATACTGAAGTAAAAATGCAATGATGAATTCGAAAATAGCATGAAGTCCTCTAATGATTATGAAAAATACACTTTAAATACTAAACAGATGACTAGTAAGGGTAAAATAGTCTTTTTAGTGCTAAAATCCACGTCTGGGGTCCACTTGTTGAGTCTTTGGGCTGATTTTTTATGAGATCAACGTTCTATGAGGTCTCTTGGGCGTGGAATTCCAGCTAGGGAGTCCTCATTGGGCGTATGGATGCTGGTCTCAGGTTTTGGGTGCTGGACGCCTGGAAGGGGGCAAGTAGCTGGCGTTGGATGCCAGTTTTGGGCCTTCTAGTCTGAAGCAAAGTATAAACTATTATATATTTTTGGAAAGCTCCAGAAGTCATCTTTCTATATCCATTGAGAGCGCTCCATTTGGACTTTTGTAGCTCCAAAAAAGCTCTTCTGAATGCAGGTAGGTCAGATCCGGACAGCATCTGCAATGCTTTTTCTATCTTTGAATCAGACTTCTACTCCAACTCCTCAATTTCAGCCAGAAAATATCTGAAATTGTACAAAAATACAAAAAGTCATAGTAGAATCCAAAAATATTATTTTAACACTAAAATCTATAAAAAAACAATAAAAACTAAATAAAAACTACTTAAAACTATATGAAAGTGATGCCAAAAAGCGTATAAAATATCCGCTCATCACAAACTAAGAATTTTCTTAATGAACTAGGTTTTTGAGAAGGTCTTATGTGATGACTTTACTTGCTCTCTGTTTGCATGTTCTGCATTATGATTTATTGTATGCCTATGTTTGTTTTCCTTTAAAAAACTGAAATGAATGATGAATAACTCATGAAAGACCGATAGTGCAACAGGCTTATATGTATATAAATAGTACAGAGTCTAGAGTCTCATAGGTCTATGAGAGGTAACACCTAATTACTGGTAGTTATCTAGACCTGCCAGAAGCTAGGTTGTTAAAAGTTTAGTAGGAGTAAATATATTTTTAATATTCTTATATATCAGTGACATGTAAATTATAAATAAGGTTATATACTCAACTCAAAATAAGATAAGTATAGTCTTCTTAGGTGCCTCAAGATTGTTACAAAATCATATTTCTTATAATCTATTATAGGCAACACATATATTAACTATAATTGCAAATTAAGTTATTTCACATTAAATTACTTATATAATAGTAATCTTGTTTACTGTCATAAATGTTGAATTAAATAAGTCATTATTACTCTTGATTTGGAATTAAATGATAATAAAACCAAAGATACTATTTTATTTGAGATTTAGGGTATAATGGGTGCGACATTTAAATATAAATAGTGAGTTTGAAATTTTAGTCCTCAACACATCAAAGCCGCCTTCATAGCTCTTTTTTCATTAAAGGAGTTGTGATTCAGCCCTATCAGATATACAGAAGGCTTTGGTTAAGAAAGACCAAAGAACCAAACTCTCTCAATTATACTCACAAAATCAGGTACAGTTCCATGCTCTCAAATATTTCTTTCTTAATGATTTAACATGGATGATATTGGGATTAAGAAAACCAAAAATTTCCAACAACTTTGGTAAAGAGGGTAATTTAAAAATTTTAGATAATTTTTTAGGGTTTGAGTAGTTTTGTCAATTGAAACCCATTTTTAAAGATACAAAGTTATTTTTGTTTTTTTTTGTAAGTGAATTTGTCAACGTTCTAAATATTTATAGGTTAAAATAATTATTTATCCTATGTAATTTGTGAAAAATAGAAAAAAACTAATAGATTTAAAAAATATTACTAATTTTAAATTTATGAAATGAAAAATGAGAGAAATTATTTGGGGCACTAATTTTGATTTACTTTTTTTTTTAATTTCAGTAGATAAAATGAGGCACGAATAAAAATTTAGGAGCCAATTTGAATAACTTACAATGATAACACATGGAATTAAACTGACATGTGGATAGACTATGTTATGACACATGACGCTACGTCTTATAACACATACAATTAGGGACGGATGTACGTGTATCATTGTGGGGGCAAGCGCCCTACTACAATTTGAAATTTTTTTTAGTAGTATATGATAATAATATTTATATGCCCCTATTAAATTATTGAATTTGATCCCACAATAATATTTTATTTAATTTTTGGTACTAGCCAATTTAAAAATGTCATATTAGATGTCATTAGAATGATCAATCACAATTTAAATGAAATTTGTTTGTTTTTTTTCTTACAAATTGACTCGAAATAGTATTATTTATCTTTTTTTGGTATTGGTTTTAATTTTTTTTCCCGTAACAATTACATAACATGAATGTGTAGTATTATTCTATATAAAAAGAGAGATATTTCGATTGTATTGTTAAAAAAGTTACTTAATTTTTTTAAAATATGAAACCTAAATAATAAAATTTTAAATTATATGTTATTATTTAAAGTACTATTTTAGTGTTTTAATTTATAAATTAGATATTTTAAAAACCACTCATGTTATATGCACATAGAAAATAACCACATGTATATATATTGAAATAAAAAATACACATTAAAAATAAATTAAATAATACTGATAAAAACTGTTTTGTGAATCTCTCCTAATTTATGCTTAAGAGTAAAAACATGCTTTTTAGGCCTTAAAATTGATAAATTTAATTCACTTTAATTCCATTCGATTCCTTGATATGTTTGTTAAGTGATTTCAGGATTAAAAGGCAAAGATTGGGTTGAAGGAATGGAGAAAAAGCATGCAAAAATGGAGAATTCATGAAGAAATGGGGATTTGCTGAATTGAAGGCGACGCGCACACGTCACCCCACACGTACGCGTGAGCCAGAAAGCTGTCAGCGACGCGTACGCGTGACAAGCTGCACGTGACCAACTTAAGGGTAATATGCTGGGGGCAATTTCTGAGCCCAAGAAGGCCCAAATGCAACTCATTTATGATGCTTTTGAACCCAAGGATGGCAAGGGATTGGAGGGGGAGACTCATAGTTTAGTTTTTCATCATGTTGTAGGTAGAATTCTAAAGGGAGAAGCTCTCCCTTCTCTCTAGAATTTAGGGTAGTTTAGGTTAAATTCTCTTAAATCCAACTTTTAATTCTTGTTTTGATTTAATTTTTCCTTTCATTTTCTTATTGCTACATCTTTACTCTTCTAGTATTACTTGTCAATTCCTTTATTTAGCTCTCTTTTATGTTGATGAACCATTAGCTCTCTTGTCATTGTTGATTTATTGCTTATGTTAGTTATGGGTTTCATTAATTCTTGCATTTTATGATGTTTACTTTTATTGCACTCTAGGTGTTTGTTAAAATGCTTTTACTAGTTTTTTAGTAATTTTCCTTAATCCTGGCCTAGGCTATGAGAATTGAGTGACCTTGAGTCATTGGGTCTCAATGAATTGGTGATTTGAGAACCCTATGTGGTGAATTTGATAACCATTGACACTAGCCTACTACTAAGTCAATTGGTAGCTAGGTTAGGACTTATGGATTGATGTTGATCCAGCCTATTTAACGTACTTTGAGCTTAAGAGTAGATATTGTACGTACTTAAAGCTTTTAGAAGTAGACTTAATGGGTTGGTCCCTCATAATTGTCAATATATGGTTTATAGACAACGATGGTGATCTCAATTATCTATGTCTAGCCAAGAGTTCTTTTCCTTCCCTTTATTAGTTAATTGTCATTTACTTTCTTGCTTTTATATTTCCTTGCCAGTTACAAATCAAACCCCCTTTGCCCCTCATAGCCAATAATTGATCACTTCATTGCAATTCCTTCTGAGACGACTCGAGGTTTAAATACTTCGGTTAATTTTCATTGGGGTTTGTACTTGTGACAACCAAAGATTTTTTTTTAAATTTGATTTGAGTATTGTTTGTTGGTTGGGAACTATACTATCAACAGGAAATATTTTGTGTGAAATTTCCTAACCGACGAAAATGTTCTTATCAAATTTATGGCGCCATTACCGGGGAATTGCAATGGTGTTATATTATTGGCTATTGTGACTATTGTGAATATGTTTGCCTTTTGCTTATTTGTTAGTTTTTGTGAGCTTCAGGACATTGTCACTTATTTTTGTTAGCATTTGTTTTTTATTTGCTACAATGAATTCTCACCGCCTTGGCTATGAGTTTGGTTCAAATTATGTTGTAAGAAATGGGAGCTACAATGACAACATGCATCAAGGATGGAACAATCAAATATGGGAGGAGCCTCAAAGGATTAATCACCTTCTTGGCAACAACCCTCTCCGGTTTCTTATATGTATAATTCCAATCCTAATGCATATCAATCTAATGGATGTGGTGACCCTCATTGTGGTTGTCAACAACCACAATCATATGCCTATGAACCACCCCCTCAACATGGTTTTAAACCACCTTACTCACAAGCCCTCTACCACCAAACACCTCCATATGACCCTAATTCTTATCCACCATACCAACCACCTTATGAGCCATATGAACCATACATAAAACCACAACAATTCTAAAACAACTACTCCCAAGAACCACCTCCATATACATCATCTTCATACCCTTACCAAGAAGAACCACCTTCCAATTATGATTCCTTTTCCCCAAAAAATGGACCCTCTCTTACACCACCTTCAATGGATGAGTCTCTCCTAAGGCGAGAGCAACAAGAACTTCTAACTAGGTGCCCAAAGCAAGATGAAGAGTTCAAGGAGATAGAAGCCAATATTGCTATTGTGATGGAAGCCGTTAGCAACATGGTCTCCTCCCGCCTAAGCCTATGCGATCAAGGCACTCCCATTATTGAATGTGGAAAAGCAATCAAGGAGCATAGTGAGGGAGTGAGTTTGGAGCTTCAAGGTTGAGAAGAGGAATTGAAGCAAGCATTGCCACAAGGGGAGAAAGTTGAGACAATTAAGCTGGAAGAAGTGGTTGAAGATCTAGGAGATGTTAGAAGTCCATGGGAATGTAGAATCATAGAGCCCTCTTCCAAGATGCTTGACATTGATGTTGAGGAGGGTGCGTAACCCCCAAGGCATATCATGGTTGAAGACTTTGAAGAGGTTGATCAAGAGATAGATTCAATCATTGAGGAGTTACTATCTACAATTGAATCCTCTCCCACTGGGCTTGACATTGAGATTAAAAAAGAAGATATCTCACCTCCCATATCCTTGGTAAGCAATGAAGAAAAAATTGAATTGGAAGGAAGCTACCAAGAGGAAGAGGTTGAGCAATAAGTAAGCTCCATTATTAAAGATGATTCCACACCAACCAATGTGTGTTTTGGAATTGTTGAACCTCTATCATTGTGTTATGAGGAATTGAGAAATGAGGGGTGTATAGAAGAAGTTGGTGAGTAAAAAATTGAAATTGAGGTAGCTTGCAACGAGGTGGAAGTTGCAAGGAAAGAGCATAAGGGAATGGATCTCACATTGGCTAAGTGTGGGGAGGTCTCCCTTCCTAAGTCACCATCATCCAACACAACATTCAAGTGGGTATAATTCTTATCCCTAAGCTTTATTTTCTCACTTGAATATGGTTTAATTGAAAATGATGGTCAACTTAGAGCTTTTTGTGGAGTTAAGAGTAGGAGAGAATTGTGTAGTGGTTGGAAAATCAATGTTAGGCTCATTAAGGTTGAACCCTTAAGGCATAAATACCATGGTTGGAGGAATGTTAAATTGTATGGGTCTAGGAGGAGAATTTGGTGCCCTAAGGAGAATTCTATGTACCCACCACCCGGATGGAACAATGACGACCAATTAGAGGATGTGTGTGAAAATAAGATATGGGATCCCGGATCACAACATGAAGACCAATTTTGGAAGCTCATATCTTGGGAAGAACCTTACCCAAGCTTAGTGAAGATGGTTGGAAATCCTGACAACCGTTTGAGGAGCAAGCATTCTTTGAGGTTCAAGGATGAATACAAGCATAAACCACCTTGACAAAGAGCCTCCCAAATGTCCAACTTAAGGACATAAACTAAAAGTGCTAGGTGGGAGACACCCACCAAGGTAAACTCTTTCCATTCTCTTGTAAATATAATCAATGAATGAATTGAGTTGTCATTATAGGTAGTTTTTCTTATTTTCTATACTCTTATACATTTTGCTTTTATTGATAGGTTGTTTGTTAAACTCATCTTTTGATTAGAATAGTTGTTGTTAAGTTGTATCTTACTTGAAGTGTAAGTTTTATTTGTTTTGTATTTGAAAATTTTCCAAAAACTAAAAAGATTTATTGTTAAATTTAAATTTTGATTGTCTTAAAATTCTTGTAGATCAGGAGTGTGCCCTGTTTTTGTTTTCATATGTAAAAACAAAACAAAACAAAACAAAACAAAGTGGGGAGCCACGTGTAAGCATCGCCGACATCACCTGAACTTTCTGCGTTCCATGCGTCGCTTTCCGTGCCCTGTTTTCTTTCTCCCTTCTTTTCTTCTTTTCTCTCTTCTTTCTTCTTTCTCTTTTTTCTTCTTCTTCCCTCCTTTCTTCTTCGTTCTTCTTCCTTTCTTACTTTCTCTCTTCCTCTCTTTTCAAATTTCCACTTCTCATTTTTCTTATTTTTCATTTTCTTTCATATGTTGCATTTGCATACTATCATCCATTGCATTTTAATTTTGTTCTCATAACTTGTTTATAGTTTCTTTTCTAAATTTCTTATTTTAATAATGGTGTTGAATTCTGTTACTCAATTGTTGAGAATTTCTTGGTTAATCTTGGTGCTTCTTGACTTGTTTGATATTGTTGGGTGATGAAACTTTTAAATCAATGCTTAATCTTTGATGACTCTTGCATCCTTTGTGCATTGATATGAACTTGCATGTCTTTCATGACCCACTCTTTTCTATTCGAACTTGATGCTTTTGAGTGCTCTTCATGCTTTGACTCTACTCTTGCATCAAGTGTTAATTAATATGCCATTCGCTTATATTGCTTTCTCACCTACATGCGTAGCTAACATGTAGTGAAAACCTTACCCTTATTTGGCATTAGCCCCCGCCTATGTTCTATTGCTTTGATATCTTTGTTGTAAGCTTAATTTTTTTTCTTTTTCTTTCCTTTTAGGTTGGCCACCAAGAAGGAACGGAATAGAAAGGCTTCTAAATGGAGCAACAAACAAGTTCATCCGCATAACCTTTTGAAGGAGCTCATCACTTGTAGCAACCCATCCACATTGCTCTTCTTTGCATGCACCGAGGACGGTGCAATCTTCAAAGTGTAGGGAGGTCGTTCAATCGATCTCAGTGGGTAACAATTTTCTTTTTTCAACACCAATGTTAGCTAGTTGTTGCACTGCATGATAGGTTGCATGATAGTTAGAATTTGTACATATTTTTACCACTTCTTTTTTATGTTAGGACTATTTGGTTAGAGTGATGATTTCTTTCCCAAGAAAACTATTTTTAGGGCACCTACCAATTTGAAAAAAAGAATTCTGTTGAACTTGCTTGGAAGAATTTACTTTGGAACATGGTTTTTGAACTAAGAACACAAGCTTGTGAGTTTTGAGCCCAATTGTGTGGTTACATCTTATAACCACTTATTTTCATTCTTGTGTGCCTTGTTCTCTTTTTATGATTGTAATCTTTGATGTGTTTGATTCTTTATGTCCATTACTCCATGTATACATGCATTTATATAATTGAGGCCATCAATTCATTTAGCTCACTTACCCAAATAGCCTACCTTTTATAAACCATTGTTAGCCAATTTTGAGCCTATCACTACCCCTAAGTGAAAAAGAATACATGTTTCTTAATTTGGATCTTTAATTTGCTTAGGCTAGTGAGGGTGTGTATCAATTGAGTATGAAAAACTTGGGACATTGGTTGAGGTAAAAGCGTATTTTGTATTTTTTTTGAAATTTTTGGGGAATTGGGTACATACTCATTGATGCAATTGCATATTTGTTATATTAGCTAGTTAGTTTAGTTGGTTTTAGCTTACTTTCACTCATTTTCTCTAAATAAACAAGTCCTTTTATGAGTTTTATCTCCATGCATGAGAATACCAATGAACATGTGATTCTAGCCAAATTCATGCAAATGATTTAAGGAATGCATATATGAATGAGTATGAATAAATCTCATGAAATTTATTGCATGAATTGGCAAGACTTTGAAGCTATTTCCCTTGTTGATGATAGGTGATGAAACAAGGATGCATGGAAGCAAGAATGATGCAAGCTGGGCAAGAAGTTGGCGTTGCCAACTTGGACATAAGGGGCGTTGTTCTTGGCAACGCCAGGAAGAGGAGTTGGCGTTGCCAACTTGGAGGATAAGGGGCGTTGTTCTTGGCAACGCCAGGAAGAGGAGTTGGCGTTGCCAACTTGGAGGATAAGGGGCGTTGTTCTTGGCAACGCCAGGAAGAGGAGTTGGCGCTGCCAACTTGGGAACATGGTGCGTTTTTATGGACAACGCCACACACAAGCAAGGCAAGCTTGGCCCTGGAAAAAGCAAAGTTGGCGTTGCCAACTTGAGGAGGGCGTTGCCAACGCCACACACAACCACGCCAAGCAAGCTTGGCAACCCTGGAAGCAAAGTTGGCGTTGCCAACTCTAGAAGGGCGTTGCCAACGCCACACACAAGCAAGTTTGGCCCTGGAGGAAGACAAGAAGCAAAGTTGGCGTTGCCAACTTGAGAGTGGCGTTGCCAACGCCACACACAAGCAAGTTTGGCCCTGGAGGAAGACAAGAAGCAAAGTTGGCGTTGCCAACTTGAGAGTGGCGTTGCCAACGCCACACACAAGCAATTTTGGCACCAAAGAGGAGCTCGAGCACGTTGTTGAAGCTAGGAAGCATTGGAGTGTTTGGCAACAACGCCAGGAATGGTTGCTTGGCTAGGCACCAAGTCTTGGTGCCAACCAAGTTGCCAACGCCCAATGGCAGCACCAACCAGGATTAAAAGTCACATTGCTCATAAAATCAAAATCATGTTCGCTTGACTAAACTTACCATTTAACTAAAGTTGCTTAATCTACCAATCCTCGTGGGATCGACCTCACTCTTAGTGAGTCTTACTACTTGATACGACCCGGTATACTTGCCGGTTGTACGTAAATACAAATTTTTACGTATCACCAACGTGCCACAAGGGGGGCGTGTTTTGCAACAACGCCAGCCCCAAGCCCCTGCCTTGGGAGGCTAGGCACGAGCACGTTGCCAACTTGGGGTTTAAGGTGCGTTTTTGGCAACAACTTGGCAACAACTTGGCAGCTTGACCTTACCTTCTTTGAGGAACCATAACTTGAGCTAGGAAAGTCCAATTGAGGTGATTCCAGTGGCATTAGAAAATAGACATCAAGAGCTTTCCAATGATGTATAATAGTCCATATTGAGGCTGAAGGTTGACACTCAAATTCTGGGCTACATTTAGCATGAAAGTAGAGCCAAGAAGAGGAAAAGCAAGTTGTTGGCAACAACTTGGGCTAGCAACGCCCAAGTCTCATACTTCACTACCAGGAAAATGTCTTGCATGTTGCCAACGTGCATTTGGCCTGGAGTTAGTGCCAATAACGCCAAGCCAATGGGCCAGAAACATGATGAATGAACTCTTCCATTCCAAGCCTAGCAACACTTCCAATTGAGCCAAGAATTCAACAATGAGAAAGCCCACATTGCTAACCCAAATTGAAGATCTCTGAAGAGTTTTAGGAGTAGTATAAATAGAAGAGATTGATGTACTTGTAGGGGACTTTTGGACTTTTTTTTACACTTTTACTTTACTTTTTGACACTTAGACATTTTTACACTTTCTAGCAATTGTATTGGAAAACTCTTTTGGTACTTCCGTGAGGAGACTCAGAGAGCGAAATTTCGGTTCATCTTGGAACTTCTCTTCTTCATTTCCTTTAAGCTTTAAGCATTTTTCTTCTTCTTCATCATCTTCCTCTATACTTAGTTTTATACTTAGTTAATTTTTGTTCATGGCAATTGTTGTTGAAATTGGAGCAATGACTCACTAAACCCCACTTTCATTAGGGGGAGGAGCTCTGTTTGTTGGAATGAATTGGTGAACCCATTTTCTCCTCCTCAATTCTAGTGGTTGATCTAAAGAGGAAACTCTTGATCTTCAAAGATTCAACCACCATCGAGAGAGGGGTTAATCTATATGAATTATGTGGTGAGTTTGAGGAATGAACCACATAATTCAGTTTAGAGTTCATCATTTCATGATTTCTTTAATCAATATACCTTGGTTAGTATGTGAGATGTAACTCTCCTTGGTTGAGATTATAGGAATTGTGTGGCTGGATAGATTTGAGCTTCATCTCTTCTCATGAACAATTAGATCACGAGAGTGGCAGTTGGTTATGTCGAGAGAGATTGAATCACCAAGAGATTGGGATTCAATCACCCACTTGCCATAGATCTATACCCATGATTGAGAAGGATTTGACTAACATCAATTCATGAAAACTAACATCTCTAATCCCTAATGATCCTATCCATCATTAATTCTCATATCTCTTGCTCTAGTTATTTGATTACCCATTTCCCAATCCCCTTCTACATTCTGTCCATTTACTTCTTGCCATTTACTTTTATGTTCTTTAAAATTCTGCAACCTTTAATTCCTTGCAATTTATCTTTGATGCCATTTAAGTTTCTTGCACTTTAAGTTTCCGTCATTTACTTGCACTTTATTTCTTAATTTTAGTTCTTTACATTCTTGCCATTTAAATTCTTGCAATTATGTTCAAAAATCAAAACGCTCATGAAATCAAAACTATGTTTGCTTGACTAAATCTACCATTTAACTAAAGTTGCTTAATCTACCAATCTCCGTGGGATCGACCTCACTCTTTGTGAGTCTTACTACTTGATACGATCCGGTATACTTGCCGGTTGTACGTGAAATCAAATTTTTACGTATCAAGTTTTTGGCGCCGTTGCCGGGGATTGGAAAGATTGACAATGATTAAGTGAAAGGTGGTTTAGATTAAGCATTTTTCTTTGTATTTTTGTTAAGCCCACTAACTGTTTGATACTTTGTTTCACTAACCCCAATTTCACTCTAGTTCTAGAATATTGCACTTGTGATTTTGGTTTTGTTTGTGTATGTCAGGAGCTAATAGACATAATATTGAGGACGAGAGAACCCGCCGAAGGATAAGGAGAGCAGAAAGAGGAAAGTTCATAGTTGGTGAAGAAGGGTCAGAGGAATCAGAGGGAGAAGATCAAGTCATGGATGATGAGATGCAAAATCCTCCTGGAGGGGCCAACAATAATGGCGGACAAGCTAGAAGGGTGTTATCCTCATTTACTATCCCTGATCCAAGACATTGTGGGAGCAGTATTGCTACACCAAATGTTCAGGCCAATAACTTTGAGCTAAAACCTCAACTCATCACTTTGGTACAGAACAATTGCTCTTATGGAGGGGGACCGCTTGAAGACCCAAATCAACATCTCTCTATTTTTCTGAGGATATGCAACACAGTGAAGACAAATGGAGTGCATCCAGATGTCTACAAGTTGTTGCTATTTCCATTTTCTTTGAGGGATAAAGCCACTCAATGGCTAGAATCATTCCCCAAGGAAAGCCTCAATGATTGGAATGAAGTGATGAGCAAATTTCTAGCAAAGTTCTACCCACCTCAAAAGATCATCAAGTTGAAGACAGAGGTTCAGACTTTAGGCAAATGGAAGGGGAGTCATTGTATGAAGCCTGGGAAAGGTATAAAGCACTAATGAGAAGATGTCCCCCTGACATGTTTAGCGATTGGGTTAAGCTCCAAAACTTCTATGAAGGCTTAAGCTTCGAAGCAAGGAAGGGACTAGATTACTCATCAGGAGGATCACTCAACATGATGAAAACTGCCGAGGAGGCCCAAGACCTCATTGAGATT
>NC_029775.3:41876122-41878658 GCF_000817695.3 Arachis duranensis
AAGAAGAAAGTGCCAAGAGGATGGAGAAACAAGAAAATCCCTACTGAAGGCTTCTCACCAGGGGATAAAGTGATGCTAACTTACCAACCAATAGAGACATCTCCACACTTTTCTGGATACTACACAGTGAACAAAATCCTCTCACTTGAACATGTGGAAATCATCAAGAATGATACTGGAAGGAAGCTCACGGTGAGAGGGGAAGGATTAAGGCACTATGATCATCATCCGCCCTAAAGAGGGACAACCGTCAAGCTAATGACGATAAAAAAAGCGCTTGTTGGGAGGCAACCCAACCAAAGGTAGTTTTCTTTTCTTAGTTAATTCAATAAAAGAGTTAAGTATATTTATCTGCATTGCAAGGAGCTAAGTTTGGTGTTGCACACCAACAGAATTTAGAGGTGAATGTGAGGTGCTAAGTTTGGTGTTCCACCAAAAAGTTTCATTAAATACACATTTTAACCCTTTGCATGATTAGTCACTAGCTCCAAACAATCAGAAAAACTACTTAACAATTGCTACTTTTAATTTAGATTTTGTTTCCTTAATAGAAGCACTTGATGTTTCTTACATGTATTCATTCCACTGCATATAAAAGTAAGCAAGGAACTAAGTTTGGTGTCCCCACACCAACTTATGTCTAGAAGATCACAAGCATACATGCATGCTAACCATTTCTTAAGTGCTTGGGGACAAGCAACTTCCAAAGTTCATTGTAGGCAGTCACTTCAATCTTGGGAAGGGTTAAGCATCATCAACCAAAGAGACAAAGATGGATATAAAGACCAACAATGATGATGATAAGGAGTAAAGCAAGTAAACTCCAAAAGGTTGTATTGTTGAGTGATTGTCTTGTATTCAAACTACTATGATTGAAAGTGATATTGTACCCCTGTTTGTCTGCTTAGTATAACTTCTTTGTAGTTCAATAACTAAGATGTTTGATATATCATAACACCATACTCTTGAAATTGCTTGCACTCAATACCTATGAAAATGCAAACAGAGAACATTTCTTTGAAAAGAATGATTGAGGAGTCAAAAATCTATTTTGAGGCAAGCAAAAGATTAAGAGAAGTGGTGGTTCTAGTTGTATGATTGTGTATTGAGGTTGCATGTTTGTGAAAACTTGCATGGGAGCTCATAGGCAGGACATAAAGTTCAAAGAAGTATTGTAGAGATTCTCAAAAATCTATTGATCCAAGAAGCAGCAAACAAAGCAAAAGGAAGAAAAGAAAGTGCAAAAACAAAAAGAACATGGCCCAAGGCTCTGAGCATCAATTACTAGGAAGAAAAAGAAAGAAATGAGAACTCAAAGAGTTATTATCCTAGTTAAATGCTTGTGGTAGAATTGTGTCAAAGAGAGAGGCTTGAGCAAGTAAATCCTAAGGGGTGTTTCAACACCTAATACCTTAAAACCAACTGGTTTGGGAGTATTGATTGAAAGCTTATCTAAAGAGCCGCTTTGAGACATGACACTTAGAGTCAAGGCCAAGACACATAGACTATGAGCTGTTTCAAGGTGATTACCTATATAGAGATTTCCATGATATCATTTGAATGAAAGTCCTAAGATCTAAGACTTCCAAAATGTAAGGACTGATAAGCACTGGGACCCTTGCATGAACACATAATTCAGAGTTCACCCCACTATCACTTAATCACTTCACTCACCAAGGTATTACAAGCTATTCATCAACTCATTCCAATTAAAAGAAATCTTTGTGCATAATTCTTTTGTTGCTTGAGGACAAGCAAGGTTTAAGTTTGGTGTTGTGATGCAATTGCATATTTGTTATATTAGCTAGTTAGTTTAGTTGGTTTTAGCTTAATTTCACTCATTCTCTCTAAATAAACAAGTCCTTTTATGAGTTTTGTCTTCATGCATGAGAATACCAAGGAACATGTTGATTCTAGCCAAATTCATGCAAATGATTTAAGGAATACATACATGAATGAGTATGAATGAATCTCATGAAATTTATTGCTTGAATTGGTAAGACTTTGAAGCTATTTCCTTTGTTGATGATAGGTGATGAAACAAGGAAGCATGGAAGCAAGAAGGATGCAAGCTGGGCAAGAAGGAGTTGGCGTTGCCAACTTGGAGGATAAGGGGCGTTGTTCTTGGCAACGCCAGGAAGAGGAGTTGGTGTTGCCAACTTGGGAACATGGTGCATTTTTATGGACAACGCCACACACAAGCAAGGCAAGCTTGGCCCTGGAAGAAGCAAAGTTGGCGTTGCCAACTTGGAGAAAGGAGTGAGTGTTTGAGGGCAACGTGACAAGCAAAACTGAAGGCTAGAGATGAGCCCTGGAGGGGGCACGGGCACGTTGCCAACGTGCTAGCAAGGAGGCGTGTTTAGCAACAACGCCAGCCTCATGTCTCTGCCTTGGGAGGCTAGGCACGGGCACGTTGCCAACTTGGAGAAAGGGTGCGTTTTTGGCAACAACTTGGCAGCTTGACCTTACCTTCTTTGAGGAAGCATAACTTAAGCTAGGAAAGTCCAAATGAGGTGATTCCAGTGGCATTGAAAAA
>NC_029775.3:41879656-41886578 GCF_000817695.3 Arachis duranensis
ACACTTAGAATTTTTATACACTTTTAGCACTTTTACTTAGCTTATGGTTAGAACTTCCGGGTACTCTCCCGGAAAGCTCATCTTTGGTTTTCTATTGGAATTTTTCGTCTTCATCTTCAAGTTTTAAGCACTTCATTCTTCTTCTTCTTCTTCTTTTATACTTAGTTAATTTTTTTTCATGGCAATTGTTGTTGAAATTGGAGCAATGACTCACTAAACCCCACTTTCATTAGGGGGAGGAGCTCTGTTTGTTGGAATAAATTGGTGAACCCATCTTCTCCTCCTCAATTCTAGTGGTTGATCTAAAGAGGAGACTCTTGATCTTCAAAGATTCAACCACCATCGAGAGAGGGGTTAATCTATATGAATTATGTGGTGAGTTGAGGAATGAGCCACATAATTCAGTTTAGAGTTCATCCTTTCATGATTTTTTTAATCAATATACCTTGGTTAGTATGTGAGATGTAACTCTCCTTGGTTGAGATTATAGGGATTGTGTGGCTGGATAGATTTGAGCTTCATCTCTTCTCATGAACAATTAGATCACGAGAGTGGCAGTTGGTTATGTTGAGAGAGATTGAATCACCAAGAGATTGGGATCCAATCACCCACTTGCCATAGATCTATACCCAAGATTGAGAAGGATTTGACTAACATCAATTCATGAAAACTAACATCTCTAATCCCTAATGATCCTCTCTATCATTAATTCTCATTTCTCTTGCTCTAGTTATTTGATTACCCAATTCCCAATCCCTTTCTACATTCTGTCTATTTACTACTCTTGTTATTTACATTCTGTTCATCTACTTTTTGCCATTTACCTTATGTTCTTTAAATTTCTGCACCCTTTAATTCCTTGCCATTTATCTTTGATGTTATTTAAGTTTCTTGCAATTTAAGTTTCAGTTATTTACTTCCATTTTATTTCTATATTCTTGTTCTTAATTGCCATTTAAATTCCTGTCATTATGTTCAAAAGTCACATTGCTCATAAAAATATATATATATATAAATTACAATAAAAAGGGGACAAAAATGCCCCAAAGTAAAGTAACAATAACAATGCATATGGAATGTGAATTAAAGAGAATGTATGAGTATGTGGAAAAAAGGTGGGAATCATGGGTAGCCAGGTATTGTATTAGAATTGTATAGGTTGTTATATGTTTTTGGTGAGAGCTTACGTTAATCAAAGATTCAAATTTCAAGGTCACTTGACCATATGCATCCTTACCTTGACCCTAGGCCTATTACAACCTATGAATAAGTCCTCATGATAAATGTATGCATGCATTGAATAATTGTTGATTGTTAGATGAAAAATAAATCTTGAAAAGCATGATTAGAAGAGAATTGAGTGATCAACCCTATACACTTGAAAGGCTAGAGCGGATACACTTCCGATGAGGGTTTGATGCTCAATTCCTTGTTTCCGGCTTTCATGAGCTTCCTTCTTGCAAGTTTGTTTACACTTCATTTCTATATTTGAATTGGTGGGATTCATGAGTTATCATGCTACTTAGCCCTACTTGTTGATATATTCTTGGAGATTGATTTCCAACAAGCTTCGGTAAGGAGGGTAATTTAAAAATTTTAGATAATTTTTTAGGGTTTGTGTAGTTTTGTCAATTGAAACCCATCTTTTATGGATACAAAGTTATTTTTGTTTTCTTTGTAAGTGAATTTGTCCACGTTCTAAATATTTATAGGTTAAAATAATTATTTATCCTATGTAATATGTGAAAAATAGAAAAAAAACTAATAGATTTAAAAAATATTACTAATTTTAAATTTATGAAATAAAAAATGAGAGAAATTATTTGTAGCACTAATTTTGATTTACTTTTTTTTTAATTTCATTAGCTAAAATAAGTCACGAATAAAAATTTAGGAGCCAATTTAAATCACTTACAATGATAACACATGGAATTAAATTGACATGTGGATAGACTATGTTATGACATGTGACACTATGTCTTATAAACATACAATTAGGAACGGATGTACGTGTCTCATTGTGGGGACAAGCATCCCACTACAATTTGAAATTTTTTTAGTAGTATATGATAATAATATTTATTTGTCCCTATTAAATTATTGAATTTGACCCCACAATAATATTTTTTTAAATTTTTGATACTAGCCAATTTAAAAATGTTATATTGGATGTCATTAGAATGATCAATTCACAATTTAAATGAAATTTGTATCTTTTTTTTCTTAGAAATCGACTCGAAATAGTATTATTTATCTTTTTTTATATTAGTTTTAATTTTTTTCCCGTAACAATTACATAACATGAATGTGTAGTATTATTCTATATAAAAAGAAAGATATTTCGATTGTATTGTTAAAAAAAGTTACTTAATTTTTTTAAAATATGAAACCTAAATAATAAAATTTTAAATTATATGTTATTATTTAAAGTACTATTTTAGTGTTTTAATTTATAAATTAGATATTTTAAAAACTAATCATGTTATATGTACAAGGAAAATAACCACATGTATATATATTGAAATAAAAAATACACATTAAAAATAAATTAAACAATACTGATAAACCCAATTTTGTGGTTTATCTTGTGCTTAATTTGGGGGATTCTATCACCTTTTCTCACATTTATTCAATAAAATAGCATGGTTTTGTGAATTTCTCCTAATTTATGCTTAAGAGTAAAAACATGTGTTTAGGCCTTAAAATTGATAAATTTAATTCACTTTAATTCCATTCGATACCTTGATATGTTTGTTAAGTGATTTCAGGATTAAAAGGCAAAGATTGGGTTTAAAGAATGGAGAAAAAGCATGCGAGAATGGAGAATTCATAAAGAAATGAGAATTCGCTGAACTGAAAACCATGCGCACGTGTCACCCCACGCGTACGCGTGAGATGCAGATTCGCCAGCGACGCGTACGTGTCACCCCACGCATACGTGTGACCCGAAAAGTTGTCTGCGATGAGTACGCGTGACCCATGCATACGCGTGACAAGCTGCACATGACCAACTTAAGGACCCTAAACACAAAACACAAAATCCAAAACCCTAAACCCTAAACCATGAACCGTAAACCATAAACCATAAACCCTGAACCATAAAACCAAAACCCTAAATCATAAACCCTAAACCCAAAACCCTAAACCTAAACCATAAACCCAAAACCATCAACCATAAATCATAAATCCTCAACCATAAACCCAAAGCCCAAAACCATAAATCATAAACCCTGAATCCTAAACCCGTTTAAACCTTAAACCCTAAACTATAATCCATAAACCCTAAACCCAAAACCCTAAACCCTAAACCATAAACCATAAACCATAAACCATAAACCATAAACCATAAACCATAGACCCTAATCCCTAAACCATAAAACCTAAATCCTAAACCCTAAACCACAAATAATAAACCATAAAACCTAAACCATAAACCCTAAATCCAAAACCCTAAACCATAATCCTTAAACCATAAATGCTAAATCCTAAATCCTAAACCCTAAACCCTAAACAAAAAACCCCAAACACTAAAATCCAAACTATAAACCAATAATCATAAACCCTAAACCCTAATCCCTAAACCCCAATCCCTAAACTCCAAACCCTAAATCCCAAACCCTAAACCTAAACCATAAGTCCGAAACAATAAACCGTAAACCCTGATCCATAAACAATAAACCCTAAGACCCAAACCTAAAATGTAAAACCCTAAACAACAAACCCTAAACCATAAACCCTAAACCCCTAAACCCTAAACCATAAAACATAAACAATAAAACCTAAACCCTAAACCTTAAACACTAAATCCCAAACCCCAAACCCTAAATTCTAAATCCTAAACCACAAACCACAAACCCTAAACCCCAAACCCTAAATCCCAAACCCTAAACCACAAACACCAAATCTTAAAGCACAAATACTAAACCCTAAACCCTAAACCCGAACCCATAAGCACCAAACCCAAAACCCTAAATCCTAAACCATAAACCCTAAATCCTACACCCTAAACCATAAACCCAAAACCCTAAACACTAAACCACAACCTACATAGACAAAAGCCTAAACCATAAACCCTAAACCATAAACCCTTACCATAAACCCTAAACCAAAAACCCTAATCCCTAAACCCTAAACCATAAAACATAAACCCTAAACCTTAAAACTTAAACCCAAAATCTTAAACCCTAATTTATAAACCCTAAACGCTAAACCGAAAACCCTAAACCGTAAACCCTACACCCAAAACACTAAACCCTAAATCCTAAACCATAAACCTTAAATCCTTAATACAAAACCCTAAACCCTAATCCCTAAACCCCAATCCCTAAACTCCAAACCCTAAATTCCAAACCCTAAACCCTAAACCATAAGTCCGAAACAATAAACCGTAAACCCTAATCCATAAACAATAAACCCTAAGACCCAAACCCAAAATGAAAAACCCTAAACAACAAACCATAAACCATAAACCCTAAACCCCTAAACCCCAAACCATAAAACATAAACAATAAAACCTAAACCCTAAACCTTAAACACTAAATCCCAAACCCCAAACCGTAAATCCTAAATCCTAAACCACAAACCACAAACCCTAAACCCCAAACCCTAAACCCCAAACCCTAAACCACAAACACCAAATCTTAAAGCACAAATACTAAACCCTAAACCCTAAACCCGAACCCATAAGCACCAAACCCAAAACCCTAAATCCTAAACCATAAACCCTAAATCCTACACCCTAAACCATAAACCCAAAACCCTAAACACTAAACCACAACCTACATAGACAAAAGCCTAAACCATAAACCCTAAACCATAAACCCTTAACCATAAACCCTAAACCCAAAACCCTACTCCCTAAACCTTAAACCATAAAACATAAACCCTAAACCTTAGAACCTAAACCCAAAATCCTAAACCGTAATCCTAAACCCTAATCTATAAACCCTAAACGCTAAACCGAAAACCCTAAACCGTAAACCCTACACCCAAAACACTAAACCCTAAATCCTAAACCATAAACCTTAAATCCTTAACACAAAACCATAACCCCTAAACCCTAAATCCTGAACCCTAAACCATAAACCATAAAACTTAAACCCTAAATCCTAAACCCTAAACCCAAAACAAAAAACCCAAAACCATAAAACATAAACACTAAACCATAAACCATAAACCCTAAACCCAAAATCCTAAACCATAAACCCTAAACCTTAAACCATAAACCATAAACACTAAAACCTAAACCATAAAACCTAAATCCTAAACCCTAAACCATAAACCCTAAACCATAAACCCTAAACACTAAACCCTAAACCCGAAACCCCAATCCCTAAACCCTAAACACAACCCGACAAACACAAAACCCTTAAACACAAACCCTAATCCGTAAATCCTAATCAAAAAACCCTAAACCATAAACCCTAAGGCCTAAACCCTAAATCCCAACCCACAAACACCAAAGCCTAAACCCGAAATGCCAAACCATAAACCCGAAACCCTAAACCCTAAACCCTAAGCCCTAAAGCCCTAAACCATAAAACATAAACCCTAAACCCTAGACCCTAAACCACAAATCCTAAACCCTAAATCCTAAACCACAAACCACAAACCCTAAACCCCAAACCTTAAACCCAAGCCCTAAACCACAAACACCAAAACCTAAAGCACAAATCCAAAACCCTAAACCCTAAACCCGAACCCATAAACACCAAACCCAAAACCTTAAATCCTAAACCATAAACCCTAAATCCTACACCCTAAACCATAAACCCAAAATCCTAAACACTAAACCACAACCCACACAGAGAAAAGCCTAAACCATAAACCCTAAACCATAAACCCTAAACCATAAACCCTTAACCACAAACCCTAAACCCAAAATCCTAATCCCTAAACCCTAAACCCTAAACCATAAACCATAAACCCTAAAACTTAAAACCTAAACCCAAAATCCTAAACCGTAATCCTAAACCCTAAACTATAAACCCTAAACGCTAAACCGAAAACCCTAAACCGTAAACCCTACACCCAAAACACTAAACCGTAAACCCTAAACCATAAACCTTAAACCCTAAACCCAAAACCCTAAACCTTAAACCTTGAACCCTAAACCTTGAACCCTAAATCATAAACCATAATCCATAAACCATAAACCATAAACCATAAACCATTAAACCTAAACCCTAAATCCTAAATCCTAAACCCAAAACACAAAACCCAAAACCATAAAACATAAACCCTAAACCAAAAACCATAAACCCTAAACCTAAAATCCTAAATCATAAACCCTAAACCTTAAACTGTAAACCATAAACTCTAAAACCTAAACCATAAAATCTAAACCATAAACCCTAAACCATAAACCCTAAACCATAAACCCCAAACACTAAACCCTAAACCCTAAACCCGAAACCCCAATCCCTAAACCCTAAACACAACCCGACAAACACAAACCCTAATCCTTAAACCTTAATCCACAAACCCTAAACCATAAACCCTAAGGCCTAGACCCTAAACCCCAACCCACAAACACCAAACCCTAAACCCAAAACCCTAAACCCAAAACCCTAAACACTAAAGCCCTAAACCATAAAACCTAAACCCTAAACCCTAAACCCTAAACCACAAACCCTAAACCATAAAACCTAAATTCTAACCCCTAATTCCAAAATTCTAAACCCTAAACCTTAAACCATAAACCCTAAATCCTAAACTCTAAACCCTAAATCATAAACCCTAAACCCTAAACCCAAATCCATAAACCCTAAACCCAAATCCCAAAACAGTAAACCCTAAACCTTAAATCATAATCCCTAAACCCTGAACCCTAAACCATAAAACCTTAAACCTAAATCATAAAACACAAACCCTAAACCATAAAACCCTAAACCCTAAACCCTAAACCCTAAACCCTAAACCC
>NC_029775.3:41887001-41899374 GCF_000817695.3 Arachis duranensis
TAAACCAAAAACCATAAACCCTAAACCCAAAATCCTAAACCACAAAGCCTAAACCCTAAACCCCATCCCACAAACACCAAACCCTAAAACACAAATCCTAAACCCTAAACCATAACCCATTAACACGAAACCCTAAACCATAAACCCTAAATAATAAACCATAAACCCTAAGCTCTAAAACATAAACCCAAAACCTAAAACCCTAAACCTTAACCCACGCTCACCAAACGCTAAACCATAAACCCGAAACCCAAAACCATAAACCTCAAACCGTAAACCCTAAACTCTAAACCACAACCCACACAGACAAAGGCCTAAACCATAAACCCTAAACCATAAACCCTTAACCACAAACCCTAAACCCAAAACCCTAATCCTTAAACCCTAAACCATAAACCATAAACTATAAACCCTAAATCACTAAACCTAAACCCTAAACCGTAAGCCCTAAATACTAAACCCAAAACCCGAAACCCTAACCTACACACACCAAACCCTAAACCATAAACCCTACACACATAACCTAAAACCATAAACAGTAAACCATAAACCATAAACCCAAAACCCTTAACGTAAAAGCCAAAATCCTAAACCCTAAACCCTAAACCATAAACCGTAAACCAAAAACCATAAACCCTAAACCATAAAACCTAACGCCTAAACCGAAAACCCTAAACTCAAAACCCAAAACACTAAACCTAAACCATAAACCCTAAACCCAAAATCCTAAACCACAAAGCCTAAACCCTAAACCCCATCCCACAAACACCAAACCCTAAAACACAAATCCTAAACCCTAAACCATAACCCATTAACACGAAACCCTAAACCATAAACCCTAAATAATAAACCATAAACCCTAAGCTCTAAAACATAAACCCAAAACCTAAAACCCTAAACCTTAACCCACGCTCACCAAACGCTAAACCATAAACCCGAAACCCAAAACCATAAACCTCAAACCGTAAACCCTAAACTCTAAACCACAACCCACACAGACAAAGGCCTAAACCATAAACCCTAAACCATAAACCCTTAACCACAAACCCTAAACCCAAAACCCTAATCCTTAAACCCTAAACCATAAACCATAAACCCTAAAACTTAAAACCTAAACCCAAAATCCTAAACCGCAATCCTAAACCCTAAACTATAAACCCTAAACGCTAAACCGAAAACCCTAAACCGTAAACCCTACACCCAAAACACTAAACCGTAAACCCTAAACCATAAACCTTAAACCCTAAACCCAAAACCCTAAACCTTACACCTTAAACCCTAAACCTTGAACCCTAAATCATAAACCATAAACCATAAACCATAAACCATAAACCATTAAACCTAAACCCTAAATCCTAAATCCTAAACCATAAAACATAAACCCTAAACCAAAAACCATAAACCCTAAACCCAAAATCCTAAACCATAAACCCTAAACCTTAAACTATAAACCATAAACCCAAAAACCTAAACCATAAAATCTAAACCATAAACCCTAAACCATAAACCTTAAACCATAAACCCCAAACACTAAACCCTAAACCCTAAACCCGAAACCCCAATCCCTAAACCCTAAACACAACCCGACAAACACAAACCCTAATCCTTAAACCTTAATCCACAAACCCTAAACCATAAACCCTATGGCCTAGACCCTAAACCCCAACCCACAAACACCAAACCATAAACCCGAAACCCTAAACCCAAAACCCTAAACACTAAAGCCCTAAATCATAAAACCTAAACCCTAAACCACAAACCCTAAACCATAAAACCTAAATTCTAACACCTAATTCCAAAATTCTAAACCCTAAACCTTAAACCATTTACCCTAAATCCTAACCTCTAAACCCTGAATTATAAACCCTAAACCGTAAACCCTAATCCATAAACCCTAAACCCAAATCCCAAAACAGTAAACCCTAAACCTTAAACCATAATCCCTAAACCCAGAACCCTAAACCATAAAACCTTAAACCTAAATCATAAAACACAAACCCTAAACCATAAAACCCTTAACCCTAAACCCTAAACCCTAAACCCCAAATCCTAAACCATAAAATCTAAACCCTAAACCATAAACCAAAAACCATAAACCATAAGACATTAAATCCTAAACCCTAAACCCTAAACCCCCTCTAAACCCTGAATTATAAACCCTAAACCGTAAACCCTAATCCATAAACCCTAAACCCAAATCCCAAAACAGTAAACCCTAAACCTTAAACCATAATCCCTAAACCCTGAACCCTAAACCATAAAACCTTAAACCTAAATCATAAAACACAAACCCTAAACCATAAAACCCTTAACCCTAAACCCTAAACCCTAAACCCCAAATCCTAAACCATAAAATCTAAACCCTAAACCATAAACCAAAAACCATAAACCATAAGACATTAAATCCTAAACCCTAAACCCTAAACCCAAAACCCACAACCTTAATCATTAAACCGTAAACCCTAAACCCAAAATCCTAAACCATAAACCCTAAACCTTAAACTATAAACCATAAACCCAAAAACCTAAACCATAAAATCTAAACCATAAATCCTAAACCATAAACCTTAAACCATAAACCCCAAACACTAAACCCTAAACCCTAAACCCGAAACCCCAATCACTAAACCCTATACACAACCCGACAAACACAAACCCTAATCCTTAAACCTTAATCCACAAACCCTAAACCATAAACCCTATGGCCTAGACCCTAAACCCCAACCCACAAACACCAAACCATAAACCCGAAACCCTAAACCCAAAACCCTAAACACTAAAGCCCTAAATCATAAAACCTAAACCCTAAACCACAAACCCTAAACCATAAAACCTAAATTCTAACACCTAATTCCAAAATTCTAAACCCTAAACCTTAAACCATTTACCCTAAATCCTAACCTCTAAACCCTGAATTATAAACCCTAAACCGTAAACCCTAATCCATAAACCCTAAACCCAAATCCCAAAACAGTAAACCCTAAACCTTAAACCATAATCCCTAAACCCTGAACCCTAAACCATAAAACCTTAAACCTAAATCATAAAACACAAACCCTAAACCATAAAACCCTTAACCCTAAACCCTAAACCCTAAACCCCAAATCCTAAACCATAAAATCTAAACCCTAAACCATAAACCAAAAACCATAAACCATAAGACATTAAATCCTAAACCCTAAACCCTAAACCCAAAACCCACAACCTTAATCATTAAACCGTAAACCCTAAACCCAAAATCCTAAACCATAAACCCTAAACCTTAAACTATAAACCATAAACCCAAAAACCTAAACCATAAAATCTAAACCATAAATCCTAAACCATAAACCTTAAACCATAAACCCCAAACACTAAACCCTAAACCCTAAACCCGAAACCCCAATCACTAAACCCTATACACAACCCGACAAACACAAACCCTAATCCTTAAACCTTAATCCACAAACCCTAAACCATAAACCCTATGGCCTAGACCCTAAACCCCAACCCACAAACACCAAACCATAAACCCGAAACCCTAAACCCAAAACCCTAAACACTAAAGCCCTAAATCATAAAACCTAAACCCTAAACCACAAACCCTAAACCATAAAACCTAAATTCTAACACCTAATTCCAAAATTCTAAACCCTAAACCTTAAACCATTTACCCTAAATCCTAACCTCTAAACCCTGAATTATAAACCCTAAACCGTAAACCCTAATCCATAAACCCTAAACCCAAATCCCAAAACAGTAAACCCTAAACCTTAAACCATAATCCCTAAACCCTGAACCCTAAACCATAAAACCTTAAACCTAAATCATAAAACACAAACCCTAAACCATAAAACCCTTAACCCTAAACCCTAAACCCTAAACCCCAAATCCTAAACCATAAAATCTAAACCCTAAACCATAAACCAAAAACCATAAACCATAAGACATTAAATCCTAAACCCTAAACCCTAAACCCAAAACCCACAACCTTAATCATTAAACC
Organism: Arachis duranensis; assembly: GCF_000817695.3. Lineage (NCBI taxonomy): Eukaryota > Viridiplantae > Streptophyta > Magnoliopsida > Fabales > Fabaceae > Arachis > Arachis duranensis. The sequence continues at coordinate 41,890,987 of NC_029775.3, forward strand.
GTAAACCCTAAACCCAAAATCCTAAACCATAAACCCTAAACCTTAAACTATAAACCATAAACCCAAAAACCTAAACCATAAAATCTAAACCATAAATCCTAAACCATAAACCTTAAACCATAAACCCCAAACACTAAACCCTAAACCCTAAACCCGAAACCCCAATCACTAAACCCTATACACAACCCGACAAACACAAACCCTAATCCTTAAACCTTAATCCACAAACCCTAAACCATAAACCCTATGGCCTAGACCCTAAACCCCAACCCACAAACACCAAACCATAAACCCGAAACCCTAAACCCAAAACCCTAAACACTAAAGCCCTAAATCATAAAACCTAAACCCTAAACCACAAACCCTAAACCATAAAACCTAAATTCTAACACCTAATTCCAAAATTCTAAACCCTAAACCTTAAACCATTTACCCTAAATCCTAACCTCTAAACCCTGAATTATAAACCCTAAACCGTAAACCCTAATCCATAAACCCTAAACCCAAATCCCAAAACAGTAAACCCTAAACCTTAAACCATAATCCCTAAACCCTGAACCCTAAACCATAAAACCTTAAACCTAAATCATAAAACACAAACCCTAAACCATAAAACCCTTAACCCTAAACCCTAAACCCTAAACCCCAAATCCTAAACCATAAAATCTAAACCCTAAACCATAAACCAAAAACCATAAACCATAAGACATTAAATCCTAAACCCTAAACCCTAAACCCAAAACCCACAACCTTAATCATTAAACCGTAAACCCTAAACCCAAAATCCTAAACCATAAACCCTAAACCTTAAACTATAAACCATAAACCCAAAAACCTAAACCATAAAATCTAAACCATAAATCCTAAACCATAAACCTTAAACCATAAACCCCAAACACTAAACCCTAAACCCTAAACCCGAAACCCCAATCACTAAACCCTATACACAACCCGACAAACACAAACCCTAATCCTTAAACCTTAATCCACAAACCCTAAACCATAAACCCTATGGCCTAGACCCTAAACCCCAACCCACAAACACCAAACCATAAACCCGAAACCCTAAACCCAAAACCCTAAACACTAAAGCCCTAAATCATAAAACCTAAACCCTAAACCACAAACCCTAAACCATAAAACCTAAATTCTAACACCTAATTCCAAAATTCTAAACCCTAAACCTTAAACCATTTACCCTAAATCCTAACCTCTAAACCCTGAATTATAAACCCTAAACCGTAAACCCTAATCCATAAACCCTAAACCCAAATCCCAAAACAGTAAACCCTAAACCTTAAACCATAATCCCTAAACCCTGAACCCTAAACCATAAAACCTTAAACCTAAATCATAAAACACAAACCCTAAACCATAAAACCCTTAACCCTAAACCCTAAACCCTAAACCCCAAATCCTAAACCATAAAATCTAAACCCTAAACCATAAACCAAAAACCATAAACCATAAGACATTAAATCCTAAACCCTAAACCCTAAACCCAAAACCCACAACCTTAATCATTAAACCGTAAACCCTAAACCCAAAATCCTAAACCATAAACCCTAAACCTTAAACTATAAACCATAAACCCAAAAACCTAAACCATAAAATCTAAACCATAAATCCTAAACCATAAACCTTAAACCATAAACCCCAAACACTAAACCCTAAACCCTAAACCCGAAACCCCAATCACTAAACCCTATACACAACCCGACAAACACAAACCCTAATCCTTAAACCTTAATCCACAAACCCTAAACCATAAACCCTATGGCCTAGACCCTAAACCCCAACCCACAAACACCAAACCATAAACCCGAAACCCTAAACCCAAAACCCTAAACACTAAAGCCCTAAATCATAAAACCTAAACCCTAAACCACAAACCCTAAACCATAAAACCTAAATTCTAACACCTAATTCCAAAATTCTAAACCCTAAACCTTAAACCATTTACCCTAAATCCTAACCTCTAAACCCTGAATTATAAACCCTAAACCGTAAACCCTAATCCATAAACCCTAAACCCAAATCCCAAAACAGTAAACCCTAAACCTTAAACCATAATCCCTAAACCCTGAACCCTAAACCATAAAACCTTAAACCTAAATCATAAAACACAAACCCTAAACCATAAAACCCTTAACCCTAAACCCTAAACCCTAAACCCCAAATCCTAAACCATAAAATCTAAACCCTAAACCATAAACCAAAAACCATAAACCATAAGACATTAAATCCTAAACCCTAAACCCTAAACCCAAAACCCACAACCTTAATCATTAAACCGTAAACCCTAAACCCAAAATCCTAAACCATAAACCCTAAACCTTAAACTATAAACCATAAACCCAAAAACCTAAACCATAAAATCTAAACCATAAATCCTAAACCATAAACCTTAAACCATAAACCCCAAACACTAAACCCTAAACCCTAAACCCGAAACCCCAATCACTAAACCCTATACACAACCCGACAAACACAAACCCTAATCCTTAAACCTTAATCCACAAACCCTAAACCATAAACCCTATGGCCTAGACCCTAAACCCCAACCCACAAACACCAAACCATAAACCCGAAACCCTAAACCCAAAACCCTAAACACTAAAGCCCTAAATCATAAAACCTAAACCCTAAACCACAAACCCTAAACCATAAAACCTAAATTCTAACACCTAATTCCAAAATTCTAAACCCTAAACCTTAAACCATTTACCCTAAATCCTAACCTCTAAACCCTGAATTATAAACCCTAAACCGTAAACCCTAATCCATAAACCCTAAACCCAAATCCCAAAACAGTAAACCCTAAACCTTAAACCATAATCCCTAAACCCTGAACCCTAAACCATAAAACCTTAAACCTAAATCATAAAACACAAACCCTAAACCATAAAACCCTTAACCCTAAACCCTAAACCCTAAACCCCAAATCCTAAACCATAAAATCTAAACCCTAAACCATAAACCAAAAACCATAAACCATAAGACATTAAATCCTAAACCCTAAACCCTAAACCCAAAACCCACAACCTTAATCATTAAACCGTAAACCCTAAACCCAAAATCCTAAACCATAAACCCTAAACCTTAAACTATAAACCATAAACCCAAAAACCTAAACCATAAAATCTAAACCATAAATCCTAAACCATAAACCTTAAACCATAAACCCCAAACACTAAACCCTAAACCCTAAACCCGAAACCCCAATCACTAAACCCTATACACAACCCGACAAACACAAACCCTAATCCTTAAACCTTAATCCACAAACCCTAAACCATAAACCCTATGGCCTAGACCCTAAACCCCAACCCACAAACACCAAACCATAAACCCGAAACCCTAAACCCAAAACCCTAAACACTAAAGCCCTAAATCATAAAACCTAAACCCTAAACCACAAACCCTAAACCATAAAACCTAAATTCTAACACCTAATTCCAAAATTCTAAACCCTAAACCTTAAACCATTTACCCTAAATCCTAACCTCTAAACCCTGAATTATAAACCCTAAACCGTAAACCCTAATCCATAAACCCTAAACCCAAATCCCAAAACAGTAAACCCTAAACCTTAAACCATAATCCCTAAACCCTGAACCCTAAACCATAAAACCTTAAACCTAAATCATAAAACACAAACCCTAAACCATAAAACCCTTAACCCTAAACCCTAAACCCTAAACCCCAAATCCTAAACCATAAAATCTAAACCCTAAACCATAAACCAAAAACCATAAACCATAAGACATTAAATCCTAAACCCTAAACCCTAAACCCAAAACCCACAACCTTAATCATTAAACCGTAAACCCTAAACCCAAAATCCTAAACCATAAACCCTAAACCTTAAACTATAAACCATAAACCCAAAAACCTAAACCATAAAATCTAAACCATAAATCCTAAACCATAAACCTTAAACCATAAACCCCAAACACTAAACCCTAAACCCTAAACCCGAAACCCCAATCACTAAACCCTATACACAACCCGACAAACACAAACCCTAATCCTTAAACCTTAATCCACAAACCCTAAACCATAAACCCTATGGCCTAGACCCTAAACCCCAACCCACAAACACCAAACCATAAACCCGAAACCCTAAACCCAAAACCCTAAACACTAAAGCCCTAAATCATAAAACCTAAACCCTAAACCACAAACCCTAAACCATAAAACCTAAATTCTAACACCTAATTCCAAAATTCTAAACCCTAAACCTTAAACCATTTACCCTAAATCCTAACCTCTAAACCCTGAATTATAAACCCTAAACCGTAAACCCTAATCCATAAACCCTAAACCCAAATCCCAAAACAGTAAACCCTAAACCTTAAACCATAATCCCTAAACCCTGAACCCTAAACCATAAAACCTTAAACCTAAATCATAAAACACAAACCCTAAACCATAAAACCCTTAACCCTAAACCCTAAACCCTAAACCCCAAATCCTAAACCATAAAATCTAAACCCTAAACCATAAACCAAAAACCATAAACCATAAGACATTAAATCCTAAACCCTAAACCCTAAACCCAAAACCCACAACCTTAATCATTAAACCGTAAACCCTAAACCCAAAATCCTAAACCATAAACCCTAAACCTTAAACTATAAACCATAAACCCAAAAACCTAAACCATAAAATCTAAACCATAAATCCTAAACCATAAACCTTAAACCATAAACCCCAAACACTAAACCCTAAACCCTAAACCCGAAACCCCAATCACTAAACCCTATACACAACCCGACAAACACAAACCCTAATCCTTAAACCTTAATCCACAAACCCTAAACCATAAACCCTATGGCCTAGACCCTAAACCCCAACCCACAAACACCAAACCATAAACCCGAAACCCTAAACCCAAAACCCTAAACACTAAAGCCCTAAATCATAAAACCTAAACCCTAAACCACAAACCCTAAACCATAAAACCTAAATTCTAACACCTAATTCCAAAATTCTAAACCCTAAACCTTAAACCATTTACCCTAAATCCTAACCTCTAAACCCTGAATTATAAACCCTAAACCGTAAACCCTAATCCATAAACCCTAAACCCAAATCCCAAAACAGTAAACCCTAAACCTTAAACCATAATCCCTAAACCCTGAACCCTAAACCATAAAACCTTAAACCTAAATCATAAAACACAAACCCTAAACCATAAAACCCTTAACCCTAAACCCTAAACCCTAAACCCCAAATCCTAAACCATAAAATCTAAACCCTAAACCATAAACCAAAAACCATAAACCATAAGACATTAAATCCTAAACCCTAAACCCTAAACCCAAAACCCACAACCTTAATCATTAAACCGTAAACCCTAAACCCAAAATCCTAAACCATAAACCCTAAACCTTAAACTATAAACCATAAACCCAAAAACCTAAACCATAAAATCTAAACCATAAATCCTAAACCATAAACCTTAAACCATAAACCCCAAACACTAAACCCTAAACCCTAAACCCGAAACCCCAATCACTAAACCCTATACACAACCCGACAAACACAAACCCTAATCCTTAAACCTTAATCCACAAACCCTAAACCATAAACCCTATGGCCTAGACCCTAAACCCCAACCCACAAACACCAAACCATAAACCCGAAACCCTAAACCCAAAACCCTAAACACTAAAGCCCTAAATCATAAAACCTAAACCCTAAACCACAAACCCTAAACCATAAAACCTAAATTCTAACACCTAATTCCAAAATTCTAAACCCTAAACCTTAAACCATTTACCCTAAATCCTAACCTCTAAACCCTGAATTATAAACCCTAAACCGTAAACCCTAATCCATAAACCCTAAACCCAAATCCCAAAACAGTAAACCCTAAACCTTAAACCATAATCCCTAAACCCTGAACCCTAAACCATAAAACCTTAAACCTAAATCATAAAACACAAACCCTAAACCATAAAACCCTTAACCCTAAACCCTAAACCCTAAACCCCAAATCCTAAACCATAAAATCTAAACCCTAAACCATAAACCAAAAACCATAAACCATAAGACATTAAATCCTAAACCCTAAACCCTAAACCCAAAACCCACAACCTTAATCATTAAACCGTAAACCCTAAACCCAAAATCCTAAACCATAAACCCTAAACCTTAAACTATAAACCATAAACCCAAAAACCTAAACCATAAAATCTAAACCATAAATCCTAAACCATAAACCTTAAACCATAAACCCCAAACACTAAACCCTAAACCCTAAACCCGAAACCCCAATCACTAAACCCTATACACAACCCGACAAACACAAACCCTAATCCTTAAACCTTAATCCACAAACCCTAAACCATAAACCCTATGGCCTAGACCCTAAACCCCAACCCACAAACACCAAACCATAAACCCGAAACCCTAAACCCAAAACCCTAAACACTAAAGCCCTAAATCATAAAACCTAAACCCTAAACCACAAACCCTAAACCATAAAACCTAAATTCTAACACCTAATTCCAAAATTCTAAACCCTAAACCTTAAACCATTTACCCTAAATCCTAACCTCTAAACCCTGAATTATAAACCCTAAACCGTAAACCCTAATCCATAAACCCTAAACCCAAATCCCAAAACAGTAAACCCTAAACCTTAAACCATAATCCCTAAACCCTGAACCCTAAACCATAAAACCTTAAACCTAAATCATAAAACACAAACCCTAAACCATAAAACCCTTAACCCTAAACCCTAAACCCTAAACCCCAAATCCTAAACCATAAAATCTAAACCCTAAACCATAAACCAAAAACCATAAACCATAAGACATTAAATCCTAAACCCTAAACCCTAAACCCAAAACCCACAACCTTAATCATTAAACCGTAAACCCTAAACCCAAAATCCTAAACCATAAACCCTAAACCTTAAACTATAAACCATAAACCCAAAAACCTAAACCATAAAATCTAAACCATAAATCCTAAACCATAAACCTTAAACCATAAACCCCAAACACTAAACCCTAAACCCTAAACCCGAAACCCCAATCACTAAACCCTATACACAACCCGACAAACACAAACCCTAATCCTTAAACCTTAATCCACAAACCCTAAACCATAAACCCTATGGCCTAGACCCTAAACCCCAACCCACAAACACCAAACCATAAACCCGAAACCCTAAACCCAAAACCCTAAACACTAAAGCCCTAAATCATAAAACCTAAACCCTAAACCACAAACCCTAAACCATAAAACCTAAATTCTAACACCTAATTCCAAAATTCTAAACCCTAAACCTTAAACCATTTACCCTAAATCCTAACCTCTAAACCCTGAATTATAAACCCTAAACCGTAAACCCTAATCCATAAACCCTAAACCCAAATCCCAAAACAGTAAACCCTAAACCTTAAACCATAATCCCTAAACCCTGAACCCTAAACCATAAAACCTTAAACCTAAATCATAAAACACAAACCCTAAACCATAAAACCCTTAACCCTAAACCCTAAACCCTAAACCCCAAATCCTAAACCATAAAATCTAAACCCTAAACCATAAACCAAAAACCATAAACCATAAGACATTAAATCCTAAACCCTAAACCCTAAACCCAAAACCCACAACCTTAATCATTAAACCGTAAACCCTAAACCCAAAATCCTAAACCATAAACCCTAAACCTTAAACTATAAACCATAAACCCAAAAACCTAAACCATAAAATCTAAACCATAAATCCTAAACCATAAACCTTAAACCATAAACCCCAAACACTAAACCCTAAACCCTAAACCCGAAACCCCAATCACTAAACCCTATACACAACCCGACAAACACAAACCCTAATCCTTAAACCTTAATCCACAAACCCTAAACCATAAACCCTATGGCCTAGACCCTAAACCCCAACCCACAAACACCAAACCATAAACCCGAAACCCTAAACCCAAAACCCTAAACACTAAAGCCCTAAATCATAAAACCTAAACCCTAAACCACAAACCCTAAACCATAAAACCTAAATTCTAACACCTAATTCCAAAATTCTAAACCCTAAACCTTAAACCATTTACCCTAAATCCTAACCTCTAAACCCTGAATTATAAACCCTAAACCGTAAACCCTAATCCATAAACCCTAAACCCAAATCCCAAAACAGTAAACCCTAAACCTTAAACCATAATCCCTAAACCCAGAACCCTAAACCATAAAACCTTAAACCTAAATCATAAAACACAAACCCTAAACCATAAAACCCTTAACCCTAAACCCTAAACCCTAAACCCCAAATCCTAAACCATAAAATCTAAACCCTAAACCATAAACCAAAAACCATAAACCATAAGACATTAAATCCTAAACCCTAAACCCTAAACCC
>NC_029775.3:41899652-41923760 GCF_000817695.3 Arachis duranensis
TCCAAACCCTAAACCATGAACCCTAAACCCTAAACCCTAAACACAAAACACAAAACCCCAAACTCTAAATCCTAAACACAACCCCGTAAACACAAAACCTTAAACACAAACACTAAACCCTAATCTACAAGCCCTAAACCATCAACCTTAAGGCCTAAACCATAAACCATAAACCCTAAACCCTAAACCCTAAACCATAAACCATAAACCATAAACTATAAACCCTAAATCATTAAACCTAAACCCTAAACTGTAAGCCCTAAATAATAAACCCAAAACCCGAAACCCTAACATACACACACCAAACCCTAAACCATAAACCCTACACACATAACCTAAAACCATAAACAGTAAACCATAAACCATAAACCCAAAACCCTTAACGTAAAAGCCAAAATCCTAAACCCTAAACCCTAAACCATAAACCATAAAACCTAAAGCCTAAACCGAAAACCCTAAACCCAAAACCCAAAACCCTAAACCTAAACCATAAACCCTAAACCCAAAATCCTAAACCACAAAGCCTAAACCCTAAACCCCATCCCACAAACACCAAACCCTAAAACACAAATCCTAAACCCTAAACCATAACCCATTAACACGAAACCATAAACCATAAACCCTAAACAATAAACCATAAACCCTAAGCTCTAAAACATAAACCCAAAACCTAAAACCCTAAACCCTAACCCACGCTCACCAAACGCTAAACCATAAACCCTAAACCCTAAACCATAAACCTCAAACCCTAAACCCTAAACACTAAACCATAAATACTAAACCCTAAACCCTAAACCAAAACTATAAACCCTAAACTATAAACCATACCATAAACCCTAAACCCTAAACTCAAAACCCAAAACCCTAAACCCTAAACCCTAAATGATAAACCATAAACCATGAACCATAAAACCTAAACCCTATACCGTAATCCGTAATCCCAAAACCCAAAACCTTAAATAAAAAACCCTAAACACTAAACCCAAAAACCTAAACCATAAATCATAAACCCTGAATCCTAAACACTAAACCTTAAACCTTAAACCCTAAACCATAATCCATAAACCCTAAACCCAAAACCCAAAACCCAAAACCCTAAACCCTAAACCATAAACCTTAAACCATATACCATAAACCCTAAGCCCTAAACCATAAACCCAAAACCCTAAACCCTAAACCATAAAACCTAAACCGTTAACCCTAAACCCTAATCCTTAAACCATAAACCCTAAATCCTAAACCCTAAACCCTAAACCATAAATCCAAAACCCGAAACCCCTAACCATAAACCCTAAACCATAATCCCTAAACTTCAAACCCTAATCCCTAAACTTCAAACACTAAACCCCAAACCCTAACCCTAAACAATAAGTCCAATACCATAAACCCTAAACCCTAATCCATAAACCATAAACCCTAAAACCTAAACCACAAACCTTAAACCCTAAACCCAAAACCGTAAACCTTAAACCATAACCTATAAACCCTAAACCCCAAACCCAAAACCCAAAAACCTAAACAACAAACCATAACCATAAACCATAAACCCTAAACCACAAACCCTAAAACAAAAACAACAAAACCTAAACCTTAAACATTAAACCCTAAAACCCAAACCATAAACCCTAAATCCTAAATCACAAACCCAAAACCCCAAACCCTAAACACCAACCCAAAAACACCAAACCCTAAAACACAAATCCAAAACCCTAAACCCTAACCCATAAACACCAAACCCTAAATCATAAACCATAAACAATAAACCCTAAAGCCTAAACGCAAAACACAAAATCCAAAACCCTAAACACTAAACCATAAATCGTAAACCATAAACCATAAACCCAAAACAATAAAACCTTAACCTTAAATGATAAACCCTAAACCCTAAACCCTAAACCTAAACCATTAACCCAAAACCATAAACCATAAACCCTCAACCATAAACCAAACACCCTAAACCATAAATCGTAAACCCTGAATCCTAAACCCTAAACTTTAAATCTTAAACCCTAAATCATAATCCATAAACCTTAAACCCAAAACCCTAAACTCTAAACCCTAAACCCTAAAACATAAAACCTAAACCCTAAACCTTAAACCATAAACCATAAAACCTAAACCCTAAAACCTAAACCACAAATACTAAACTATAAAACCTAAACCCTAAACCCTAAACCATAATCCTTAAACCATAAACGTTAAAACCTAAACTCTAAACCCTAAACCATAAACCAAAAACCCCAAACCCTAAATCCTAAACCATAAACCTTTAATCCTAAAACCTAAACCGTAAACCGTAAACCCCAATCCCTAAACTCCAAACCCTAAATCCCAAACCCTAAACCCTAACCGTAAATCGTAAACGCTAAACCCAAAACCCTAACTGTAAACCCTTTAACCAAAACACTAAACACTAAACCCTAAACCATAAACCCTAAACCCTAAACACAAATTCCTAAACCCTAAACCCTAAACCTAAACCCTAAACCCTAAACCATAAACCCTAAACCATAAACCATAAAACATAAAACCTAAACCCTAAACCCTAAACCCAAAACCCAAAACCATAAAACATAAACAGTAAACCATAAACCATAAACCCTAAACCCAAAACCTTAAACCCTAAACCTTAAACCTTAAACCATAAACCATAAACCCTAAGACCTAAACCATAAAACTTAAACCCTAAACCCTAAACGATAAACCCTAAACCATAAACTCTAAACCATAAACTCTAAACCTTAAACACTAAACCATAAACCAAAAACCCTAAACCATAAACCATAAACAAAAAACCATAAACCCTAAACCATAAAACCTAAAGCCTAAACCATAAACCCTAAACCCAAAACCTAAAACCCTAAACCTAAACCATAAACCCTAAACCCAAAATCCTAAACCACAAAGCCTAAACCCTAAACCCGATCCCACAAACACCAAACACTAAAACACAAATCCTAAACCCTAAACCATAACCCATTAACACGAAACCAAAAACCATAAACCCTAAACAATAAACCATAAACCCTAAGCTCTAAAACATAAACCCAAAACCCAAAACCCTAAACCCTAACCCACGCTCACCAAATGCTAAACCATAAACCCTAACCCTAAACCATAAACCTCAAACCCTAAACCCTAAACACTAAACCATAAATACTAAACCCTAAACCATAAACCAAAACTATAAACCCTAAACTATAAACCATACACCATAAACCCTAAACCCTAAACCCAAAACCCAAAACCCAACACCCTAAACCCTAAATGATAAACCATAAACCATAAACCATAAACCATAAAACCTAAACCCTATACCGTAATCCGTAACCCCAAAACCCAAAACCTTAAACAAAAAACCCTAAACCCTAAACCCAAAAACCTAAACCATAAATCATAAACCCTGAATCCTAAACACTAAACCTTAAACTTTAAATCCTAAACCATAATCCATAAACCCTAAATCAAAAACCCAAAACCCTAAACCCTAAACCATAAACCTTAAACCATAAACCATAAACCCTAAGCCCTAAACCATAAACCCAAAACCCTAAACATTAAACCATAAAACCTAAACCTTTAACCCTAAACCCTAATCCCTAAACAATAAACCCTAAATCCTAAACCCTAAACCCTAAACCATAAACCCAAAACCCTAAACCCCAAACCATAAACCCTAAACCCTAATCCCTAAACTTCATACCCTAAACCCCAAACCCTAACCCTAAACAATAAGTCCAAAACCATAAACGCTAATCCTTAATCCATAAACCATAAACCCTAAAACCTAAACCATAAACCTTAAACCCTAAACCGAAAATCGTAAAACTTAAACCGTAACCCATAAACCCCAAACCCAAAACCTAAAAACCTAAACAACAAACACTAAACCATAAACCATAAACCCTAAACCCTAAACCCTAAAACAAAACAACAAAACCTAAACCTTAAACATTAAGCCCTAAAACCCAAACCATAAACCCTAAATCCTAAACCACAAACCCAAAACCCCAAACCCTAAACACCAACCCACAAACACCAAACCCTAAAACACAAATCCAAAACCCTAAACCCTTACCAATAAACACCAAACCCTAAATCATAAACCATAAACAATAAACCCTAAAACCTAAATGCAAAACACAAAATCCAAAACCCTAAACCCTAAACCATAAATCGTAAACCATAAACCATAGACCCAAAACTATAAAACCTTAACCTTAAATCATAAACCCTAAATCCTAAACCCCAAACCCTAAACCTAAACCATTAACCCAAAACCATAAACCATAAACCCTCAACCATAAACCAAAAACCCTAAACCATAAATGATAAACCTTGAATCCTAAACCCTAAACTTTAAACCTTAAACCCTAAATCATAATCCATAAACCTTAAACCCAAAACCCTAAATCATAATCCATAAACCTTAAACCCAAAACCCTAAACCCTAAAACATAAAACCTAAACCCTAAACCTTATACCATAAACCATAAAACCTAAACCCTAAAACCTAAACCACAAATACTAAACCATAAGACCTAAACCCTAAACCCTAAACCATAATCCTTAAACCATAAACGTTAAATCCTAAACTCTAAACCCTAAACCATAAACCAAAAACCCAAAACCCGAAACCCTAAACCATAAACATTTAATCCTAAACCCTAAACCCTAATCCCTAAACCCCAATCCCTAAACTCCAAACCCTAAATCCCAAACCCTAAACCCTAACCGAAAATCGTAAACGCTAAACCCAAAACCCTAACCGTAAACCCTTCAACCAAAACACTAAACACTAAACCCTACATCATAAACCCTAAACCCTAAACACAAAACCCTAAACCCTAAATCCTAACCCTAAAGCCTAAACCCTAAACCATAAATCCTAAACCATAAAACCTAAACCCTAAACCCTAAACCCTAAACCCAAAACCCAAAACCATAAAACATAAACAATAAACCATAAACCATAAACCCTAAACCCAAAACCCTAAACCCTAAACCTTAAACCTTAAACCATAAACCATAAACCCTAAGACCTAAACCATAAAACCTAAACCCTAAAGCCTAAACAATAAACCCTAAACCATAAACTCTAAACACCAAACCCTAAACCTTAAACACTAAACCATAAACCATAAACCCTAAACCATAAAACCTAAACCCTAAATTCTAAACCTAAACCCCAAACTCTGAACCCTAAACACAACCTTGTAAACACAAAACCTTAAACACAAACACTAAACCCTAATCTACAAGCCCTAAACCATCAACCTTAAGGCCTAAACCCTAAACCCTAAACCCTAAACCCTAAACCATAAACCATAAACCGTAAACTATAAACCCTAAATCATAAAACCTAAACCCTAAACCGTAATTATAAGCCCTAAATACTAAACCCAAAACCCTAACCCACACACACCAAACCCTAAACCATAAACCCTACAGACAAAACCTAAAACCATAAACCATAAACCATAAACCCAAAACCCTTAACATAAAAGCCAAAATCCTAAACCCTAAACCCTAAACCATAAACCATAAACCAAAACCCATAAACCCTAAACCATAAAACCTAAAGCCTAAACCGTAAACCCTAAACCCAAAACCCAAAACCCTAATCCTAAATCCTAAACACTAAACCCAAAATCCTAAACCACAAAGCCTAAACCCTAAACCCCATCCCACAAACACCAAACCCTAAAACACAAATCCTAAACCCTAAACCATAACCCATTAACACGAAACCCTAAACCATAAACCCTAAATAATAGACCCTAAACCCTAAGCTCTAAAACATAAACCCAAAACCCAAAACCCTAAACCCTAACCCACGCTCACCAAACGCTAAACCATAAACCCTAAACCCTAAACCATAAACCTCAAACCCTAAACCCTAAACACTAAACCATAAATACTAAACCCTAAACCAAAACTATAAACCCTAAACTATAAACCATACACCCTAAACCCAAAACCCTAAACCCAAAACCCTAAACCCTAACCCTAAATGATAAACCATAAACCATAAACCATAAACCATAAACCATAAACCATAAACCATAAAACCTAAACCCTATACCATAATCCGTAATCCCAAAACCCAAAACCTTAAACAAAAAACCCTAAACGCTAAACCCAAAAACCTAAACCATAAATCATAAACCCTGAATCCTAAACACTAAACCTTAAACCTTAAACCCTAAACCATAAAACCTAAATCCTAAACCCAAAACCAAAAACCCTAAACCCTAAACCATAAACCTTAAACCATAAACCATAAACCCTAAGCCCTAAACCATAAACCCAAAATCCTAAACCCTAAACCATAAAACCTAAACCGTTAACCCTAAACCCTAATCATTAAACCATAAACCCTAAATCCTAAACCCTAACCCTAAACCATAAATCCAAAACCCTAAACCCCAAATCATAAACCCTAAACCCTAATCCCTAAACTTCAAACACTAAACCCCAAACCCTAACCCTAAACAATAAGTCCAATACCATAAACCCTAAACCCTAATCCATAAACCATAAACCCTAAAACCTAAACCACAAACCTTAAACCCTAAACCCAAAACCGTAAACCTTAAACCATAACCTATAAACCCTAAACCCGAAACCCAAAACCCAAAAACCTAAACAACAAACCCTAAACCATAAACCATAAACCCTAAACCACAAACCCTAAAACAAAAACAACAAAACCTAAACCTTAAACATTAAACCCTAAAACCCAAACCATAAACCCTAAATCCTAAACCACAAACCCAAAACCCCAAACCCTAAACACCAACCCACTAACACCAAACCCTAAAACACAAATCCAAAACCCTAAACCCTAACCCATAAACACCAAACCCTAAATCATAAACCATAAACAATAAACCCTAAAACCTAAACGCAAAACACAAAATCCAAAATCCTAAACCCTAAACCATAAATCATAAACCATAAACCATAAACCCAAAACCATAAAACCTTAATCTTAAATCATAAACCGTAAACCCTAAACCCTAAACCCTAAACCTAAACCATTAAGCCAAAACCATAAACCATAAACCCTCAACCATAAACCAAACACCCTAAACCATAAATCGTAAACCCTGAATCCTAAACCCTAAACTTTAAATCTTAAACCCTAAATCATAATCCATAAACCTTAAACCCAAAACCCTAAACACTAAACCCTAAAACATAAAACATAAACCCTAAACCTTAAACCATAAACCATAAAACCTAAACCCTAAAACCTAAACCACAAATACTAAACCATAAAACCTAAACCCTAAACCACAAAGCCTAAACCCTAAACCCCATCCCACAAACACCAAACACTAAAACACAAATCCTAAACCCTAAACCATAACCCATTAACACGAAACCCAAAACCATAAACCCTAAGCCCTAAACCATAAACCATAAACCCTAAACCCAAAACCCTAAACTCTAAACCCTAAACCCTAAAACATAAAACCTAAACCCTAAACCTTAAACCATAAACCATAAAACCTAAACCCTAAAACCTAAACCACAAATACTAAACCATAAAACCTAAACCCTAAACCCTAAACCATAATCCTTAAACCATAAACGTTAAATCCTAAACTCTAAACCCTAAACCATAAACCAAAAACCCCAAACCCTAAACCCTAAACCCTAAACCATAAACATTTAATCCTAAACCCTAAACCCTAATCCCTAAACCCCAATCCCTAAACTCCAAACCCTAAATCACAAACCCTAAACCCTAACCGTAAATCGTAAAGGCTAAACCCAAAACCCTAACCGTAAACCCTTCAACCAAAACACTAAACACTAAACCCTACATCATAAACCCTAAACCCTAAACATAAAACCCTAAGCTGTAAACCCTAACCCTAAACCCTAAACCCTAAATCCTAAACCATAAAACCTAAACCCTAAACCCTAAACCCAAAACCCAAAACCATAAAACATAAATAATAAACCATAAACCATAAAATTCTAAACCCAAAACCTTAAACCCTAAACCTTAAACCTTAAACCATAAACCATAAACCCTAAGACCTAAACCATAAAACCTAAACCCTAAAGCCTAAACAATAAACACTAAACCATAAACTCTAAACACTAAACCCTAAACCTTAAACACTAAACCATAAACCATAAACCCTAAACCATAAAACCTAAACCCTAAACTCTAAACCTAAACCCCAAACTCTGAACCCTAAACACAACCCCGTAAACACAAAACCTTAAACACAAACACTAAACCCTAATCTACAAGCCGTAAACCATCAACCTTAAGGCCTAAACCCTAAACCCTAAACCCTAAACCCTAAACCCTAAACCATAAACCATAAACCATAAACTATAAACCCTAAATCATAAAACCTAAACCCTAAACCGTAATTATAAGCCCTAAATACTAAACCCAAAACCCGAAACACTAACCCACACACACCAAATCCTAAACCATAAACCCTACACACAAAACCTAAAACCATAAACCATAAACCATAAACCCAAAACCCTTAACATAAAAGCCAAAATCCTAAACCCTAAACCCTAAACCATAAACCATAAACCAAAACCCATAAACCCTAAACCATAAAACCTAAAGCCTAAACTGTAAACCCTAAACCCAAAACTCAAAACCCTAATCCTAAACCATAAACCCGAAACCCAAAATCCTAAACCACAAAGCCTAAACCCTAAACCCCATCCCACAAACACCAAACCCTAAAACACAAATCCTAAACTCTAAACCATAACCCATTAACACGAAACCCTAAACCATAAACCCTAAACAATAAACCCTAAACCCTAAGCTCTAAAACATAAACCCAAAATCCAAAACCCAAAATCCTAAACCCTAACCCACGCTCACCAAACGCTAAACCATGAACCCTAAACCCTAAACCATAAACCTCAAACCCTAAACCCTAAACACTAAACCATAAACACTAAACCCTAAACCCTAAACCAAAACTATAAACCCTAAACTATAAACCATACACCATAAACCCTAAACCCTAAACCCAAAACCCAAAACCCAAAACCCTAACCCTAAATGATAAACCATAAACCATAAACCATAAAACCTAAACCCTATACCGTAATCCATAATCCCAAAACCCAAAACCTTAAACAAAAAACCCTAAATGCTAAACCCAAAAACCTAAACCATAAATCATAAACCCTGAATCCTAAACACTAAACCTTAAACATTAAAACCTAAACCATAAAACCTAAATCCTAAACCCAAATCCCAAAACCCTAAACCCTAAACCATAAACCTTAAACCATAAACCATAAACCCTAAGCCCTAAACCATAAACCCAAAACCCTAAACCCTAAACCATAAAACCTAAACCGTTAACCCTAAACACTAATCCTTGAACCATAAACCCTAAACCCTAAACCATAAATCCAAAACCCTAAACCCCAAACCATAAACCCTAAACCCTAATCCCTAAACTTCAAACCCTAAACCCCAAACCCTAACCCTAAACAATAACTCCAAAACTATAAACCCTAATCCCTAATCCATAAACCATAAACCCTAAAACCTAAACCACAAACCTTAAACCCTAAACCCAAAACCGTAAACCTTAAACCATAACCTATAAACCCTAAACCCGAAACCCAAAACCCAAAAACCTGAACAACAAACCCTAAACCATAAACCATAAACCCTAAACCACAAACCCCAAAACAAAAACAACAAAACCTAAACCTTAAACATTAAACCCTAAAACCATAACCATAAACCATAAATCCTAAACCACAAACCCAAAACCCCAAACCCTAAACACCAACCCACAAACACCAAACCCTAAAACACAAATCCAAAACCCAAAAGCCTAACCCATAAACACCAAACCCTAAATCATAAACCATAAACAATAAACCCTAAAACCTAAACGCAAAACACAAAATCCAAAACCCTAAACCCTAAACCATAAATCGTAAACCATAAACCATAAACCCAAAACTATAAAACCTTAACCTTAAATCATAAACCCTAAATCCTAAACCCCAAACCCTAAACCTAAACCATTAACCCAAAACCATAAACCATAAACCCTCAACCATAAACCAAAAATCCTAAACCATAAATCATAAACCCTGAATCCTAAACCCTAAACTTTAAACCTTAAACCCTAAATCATAATCCATAAACCTTAAACCCAAAACCCTAAACTATAATCCATAAACTTTAAACCCAAAACCCTAAACTCTAAATCCTAAACCATAAAACATAAAACCTAAACCCTAAACCTTAAACCATAAACCACAAAACCTAAACCCTAAAACCTAAACCACAAATACTAAACCATAAAACCTAAACCCTAAACCCTAAACCATAATCCTTAAACCATAAAGTTAAATCCTAAACTCTAAACCCTAAACCATAAACCAAAAACCCAAAACCCTAAACCCTAAACCATAAACATTTAATCCTAAACCATAAACCCTAATCCCTAAACCCCAATCCCTAAACTCCAAACCCTAAATCCCAAACCCTAAACCCTAACCGTAAATCGTAAACGCTAAACCCAAAACCCTAACCGTAAACCCTTCAACCAAAACACTAAACACTAAACCCTACATCATAAACCCTAAACCCTAAACACAAAACCCTAAACCCTAAACCCTAACCCTAAAGCCTAAACCCTAAACCCTAAACCCAAAACGCAAAACCATAAAACATAAACTATAAACCATAAAGCAAAAACCCTAAACCCAAAACCTTAAACCCTAAACCTTAAACCTTAAACCATAAACCATATACCCTAAGACCTAAACCATAAAACCTAAACCCTAAACCCTAAACGATAAACCCTAAACCAAAAACTCTAAACACTAAACCCTAAACCTTAAACACTAAACCATACACCATAAACCCTAAACCATAAAACCTAAACCCTAAACTCTAAACCTAAACCCCAAACTCTGAACCCTAAACACAACCCCGTAAACACAAAACCTTAAACACAAACACTAAACCCTAATCTACAAGCCCTAAACCATCAACCTTAAGGCCTAAACCCTAAACCCTAAACCCTAAATGCTAAACCCTAAACCCTAAACCCTAAACCCTAAACCCTAAATCCTAAACCATAAACCTTTAATCCTAAACCTTAAACTCTAATCCCTAAACCCCAATCCCTAAACTCCAAACCCTAAATCCCAAACCCTAAACCCTAACCGTAAATCGTAAACGCTAAACCCAAAACCCTAACCGTAAACCCTTCAACCAAAACACTAAACACTAAACCCTACATCATAAACCCTAAACCCTAAACACAAAACCCTAAACCCTAAACACAAAACCCTAAACCCTAAACCCTAACCCTAAAGCCTAAAGCCTAAACCATAAACCCTAAAGCATAAACCATAAAACCTAAACCCTAAACCCTAAACCCTAAACCCAAAACCCAAAACCATAAAACATAAACAATAAACCATAAACCATAAACCCTAAACCCATAAACCATAACCATAAACTATAAACCCTAAATCATAAAACCTAAACCCTAAATCGTAAGCCCTAAATACTAAACCCAAAACCCGAAACCCTAACCCCCACACACCAAACCCTAAACCATAATCCCTACAGACAAAACCTAAAACCATAAACCATAAACCATAAACCATAAACCCAAAACCCTTAACATAAAAGCCAAAATCCTAAACCTTAAACCCTAAACCATAAACCATAAACCAAAACCCATAAACCCAAAACCATAAAACCTAAAGCCTAAACCGTAAACCCTAAACCCAAAACCCAAAACCCTAAACCTAAACCATTAACCCTAAACCCAATATCCTAAACCACAAAGCCTAAACCCTAAACCCCATCCCACAAACACCAAACTCTAAAACAAAAATCCTAAACCCTAAACTATAACCCATTAACACGAAACCCTAAACCATAAACCCAAAACAATAAACCCTAAACCCTAAGCTCTAAAACATAAACCCAAAACCCAAAACCCTAAACCCTAACCCATGCTCACCAAACGCTAAACCATAAACCCTAAACCCTAAACCATAAACCTCAAACCCTAAACGCTAAATACTAAACCCTAAACCCTACACCAAAACTATAAACCCTTAACTATAAACCATACACCATAAACCCTAATCCCTAAACACAAAACCCAAAACCCTAAACCCTAACCCTAAATGATAAACCATAAACCATAAACCATAAAACCTAAACCCTATATCGTAATCCGTAACACCAAAAACCAAAACCTTAAACAAAAAACCCTAAACCCTAAACCCAAAAACCTAAACCATAAATCATAAACCCTGAATCCTAAACACTAAACCTTAAACCTTAAACACTAAACCATAATCCATAAACCCTAAACCCAAATCCCAAAACCCTAAACCCTAAACCATAAACCTTAAACCATAAACCATAAACCCTAAGCCCTAAACCATAAACCCAAAATCCTAAACTCTAAACCATAAAACCTAAACCGTTAACCCTAAACCCTAATCCTAAAACCATAAACCCTAAATCCTAAACCCTAAACCCTAAACCATAAACCTAAAACCCTAAACCCCAAACCATAAACCCTAAACCCTAATCCCTAAACTTCAAACCCTAAACCCCAAACCCTAACCCTAAATAATAAGTCCAAAACCATAAACTCTAAACCCTAATACATAAACCATAAATCCTAAAACCTAAACCATAAACCCTAAAATGTAAACCCAAAACCGTAAACCTTAAACTATAACCCATAAACCCTAAACCCCAAACCCAAAACCCAAAAACCTAAACAACAAACCCTAAACCATAAACCATAAACCCTAAACCCCAAACCCTAAAACAAAACAACAAAACCTAAACCTTAAACATTAAACCCTAAAACCTAAACCATAAACACTAAATCCTAAACCACAAACCCAAAACCCCAAACCCTAAACACCAACCCACAAACACCAAACCCTAAAACACAAATCCAAAACCCTAAACCCTAACCCATAAACACTAAACCCTAAATAATAAACCATAAATAGTAAACCCTAAAACCTAAACGCAAAACACAAAATCCTAAACCCTAAACCCTAAACCATAAATCGTAAACCATAAACCATAAACCCAAAACCATAAAACCTTAACCTTAAATCATAAACCCTAAAACCTAAACCCTAAACCCTCAACCTAAACCATTAACCCAAAACCATAAACCATAAAACCTCAAGCATAAACCAAAATCCCTAAACCATAAATCATAAACCCTGAATCCTAAACCCTAAACTTTAAACCTTAAACCCTAAATCATAATCCATAAACCTTAAACCCTAAGCCCTAAACCCTAAACCCTAAAACATAAAACCTAAACCCTAAACCTTAAACCATAAACCATAAAACCTAAACCCTAAAACCTAAACCACAAATACAAAACCATAAAACCTAAACCCTAAACCCTAAACCATAATCCTTAAACCATAAACGTTAAATCCTAAACTCTAAATACCTAAACCATAAACCATAAACCCCAAACCCTAAACCCTAAACCATAAACCTTTAATTCTAAACCCTAAACCATAATCCCTAAACCCCAATCCCTAAACTCCAAACCCTGAATCCCAAACCCTAAACCTTAACCATAAATCGTAAACGCTAAACCCAAAACCCTAACCGTAAACCCTTCAACCAAAACACTAAACACTAAACCCTAAACCATAAACCCTAAACCCTAAACATAAAACCCTAAACCCTAAACCGTAACCCTAAACCCTAAACCTAAACATAAAACCCTAAACCCTAAACCCTAACCCTAAACCAAAAACCCTAAACCGTAAACCCTAAACCATAAACCATAAACCATAAATCCTAAACCCTAAACCCTAAATCCAAAACCCAAAACCATAAAACATAAACAATAAACCATAAACCATAAACCCTAAACCCAAAACCTTAAACCCTAAACCTTAAACCTTAAACCATAAACCATAAACCCTAAGACCTAAACCATAAAACCTAAACCCTAAACCCTAAACAATAAACCCTAAACCGTAAACTCTAAACACTAAACCCTATACCTTAAACACTAAACCATAAAACATAAACCCTAAACCATAAAACCTAAACCCTAAACTCTAAACCTAAACCCCAAACTCTGAACCCTAAACACAACCCCGTAAACACAAAACCTTAAACACAAACACTAAACCCTAATCTACAAGCCCTAAACCATCAACCTTACGGCCTAAACCCTAAACCCTAAACCCTAAACCCTAAACCCTAAACCATAAACCATAACCATAAACTATAAACCCTAAATCATAAAACCTAAACCCTAAGTCATAAGCACTAAATACTAAACCCAAAACCCGAAACCCTAACCCACACACACCAAACCCTAAACCATAAACCCTACAGACAAAACCTAAAACCATAAACCATAAACCATAAACCATAAACCCAAAACCCTTAACATAAAAGCCAAAATCCTAAACCATAAACCCTAAACCATAAACCATAAACCAAAACCTATAAAGCCTAAACCATAAAACCTAAAGCCTAAACCGTAAACCCTAAACCCAAAACCCAAAATCCTAAACTTAAACCATAAACCCTAAACCCAAAATCCTAAACCACAAAGCCTAAACCCTAAACCCCATCCCACAAACACTAAACCCTAAAACAAAAATCCTAAACCGTAAACCATAACCCATTAACACGAAACCCTAAACCATAAACCCTAAACCCTAAGCACTAAAACATAAACCCAAAACCCAAAACCCTAAACCCTAACCCACGCTCACCAAACGCTAAACCATAAACCCTAAACCCTAAACCATAAACCTCAAACCCTAAACCCAAAACCCAAAACCCTAAACCCTAACCCTAAATGATAAACCATAAACCATAAACCATAAACCATAAACCATAAAACCTAAACCCTATACCGTAATCCGTAACACCAAAAACCAATACCTTAAACAAAAAACCCTAAACCCTAAACCCAAAAACCTAAACCATAAATCATAAACCCTGAATCCTAAACACTAAACCTTAAACCTTAAACACTAAACCATAATCCATAAACCCTAAACCCAAATCCCAAAACCCTAAATCCTAAACCATAAACCTTAAACCATAAACCATAAACCCTAAGCCCTAAACCATAAACCCAAAATCCTAAACCCTAAACCATAAAACCTAAACCGTTAACCCTAAACCCTAATCCTAAAACCATAAACCCTAAATCCTAAACCCTAAACCCTAAACCATAAATCCATAACCCTAAACCCCAAACCATAAACCCTAAACTCTAATCCCTAAACTTCAAACCCTAAACCCCAAATCCTAACCCTAAATAATAAGTCCAAAACCATAAACCCTAAACCCTAATACATAAACCATAAATCCTAAAACCTAAACCATAAACCTTAAAACCTAAACCCAAAACCGTAAACCTTAAACCATAACCCATAAACCCTAAACCCCAAACCCAAAACCCAAAAACCTAAACAACAAACCCTAAACCATAAACCATAAAACCTACACCCCAAACCCTAAAACAAAACAACAAAACCTAAACCTTAAACATTAAACCCTAAAACCCAACAAACATAAACCCTAAATCCTAAACCACAAACCCAAAACCCCAAACCCTAAACACCAACCCACAAACACCAAACCCTAAAACACAAATCCAAAACCCTAAACCCTAACCCATAAACACCAAACCCTAAATAATAAACCATAAACAATAAACCCTAAAACCTAAATGCAAAACACAAAATCCAAAACCCTAAACCCTAAACCATAAATCGTAAACCATAAACCATAAACCTAAAACCATAAAACCTTAACCTTAAATCATAAACCCTAAACCCTAAACCCTAAACCCTCAACCTAAACCATTAACCCAAAACCATAAACCATAAACCCTCAAGCATAAACCAAAATCCCTAAACGATAAATCATAAACCCTGAATCCTAAACCCTAAACTCTAAACCTTAAACCCTAAATCATAATCCATAAACCTTAAACCCTAAACCCTAAACCCTAAAACATAAAAGCTAAACCCTAAACCTTAAACCATAAACCATAAAACCTAAACCCTAAAACCTAAACCACAAATACTGAACCATAAAACCTAAACCCTAAACCCTAAACCATAATCCTTAAACCATAAACGTTAAATCCTAAACTCTAAATACCTAAACCATAAACCATAAACCCCAAACCCTAAACCCTAAACCGCATAAACCTTTAATTCTAAACCCTAAACCCTAATCCCTAAACCCCAATCCCTAAACTCCAAACCCTAAATCCCAAACCCTAAACCCTAACCGTAAATCGTAAACGCTAAACCCAAAACCCTAACCGTAAACCCTTCAACCAAAACACTAAACAGTAAACCCTAAACCATAAACCTAAACCCTAAACATAAAACCCTAAACCGTAAACCGTAACCCTAACCCTAAACCCTAAAACATAAACCATAAACCATAAACCATAAACTATAAAACCTAAACCCTAAACCCTAAACCCAAAACCCAAAACCATAAAACATAAACAATAAACCATAAACCCTAAACCCTAAACCCTAAACCCAAACCCTTAAACCCTAAACCTTAAACCTTAAACCATAAACCATAAACCCTAAGACCTAAACCATAAAACCTAAACCCTAAACCCTAAACGATAAACCCTAAACCATAAACTCTAAATCCTAAACCCTAAACCTTAAACACTAAACCATAAACCATAAACCCTAAACCATAAAACCTAAACCCTAAACCCTAAACCTAACACCGTAATCTCTAAACCCTAAACCATAGATCCTAAACCCTAAACCCAAAACCCAAAACCCTAATCCCTAAACCATAGACCATAAACCCTAAACACTAAACCATATACCCTAAACCCAAAATCCTACCCTAAAGCTTAAACCATAAACCCTCAACACTAAACCATAAAACCTAAACCCTAAACCCCAAACCCTAAACCACGAACCCTAAACCCTAAACCCTAAACACAAAACCCAAAACCCAAAACTCTAAACCCTAAACACAACACCATAAACACAAAACCTTAAACACAAACACTAAACCCTAATCTACAAGCCCTAAACCATCAACCTTAAGGCCTAAACCCTAAACCCTAAACCCTAAACCCTAAACCATAAACCATAAACCATAAACTATAAACCCTAAATCATAAAACCTAAACCCTAAACCGAAAGCCCTAAATACTAAACCCAAAACCTGAAACCCTAACCCACACACACCAAATCCTAAACCATAAACCATACACACAAAACCTAAAACCACAAACCATAAACCATAAACCCAAAACCCTTAACGTAAAAGCCAAAATCCTAAACCCTAAACCCTAAACCATAAACCATAAACCAAAAACCATAAACCTAAACCATAAAACCTAAAGCCTAAACCGTAAACCCTAAACCCAAAACCCAAAACCCTAAACCTAAACCATAAACCCTAAACCTAAAATCCTAAACCACAAAGCCTAAACCCTAAACCCCATCCCACAAACACCAATCCCTAAAACATAAATCCTAAACCCTAAACCATAACCCATTAACACGAAACCCTAAACCATAAACCCTAAACAATTAACCATAAACCCTAAGCTCTAAAACATAAACCCAAAACCCAAAACTCTAAACCCTAACCCACGCTCACCAAACGCTAAACCATTGATAAACCCCATTTGTAAGGTTTATCTTGTGCTTGATTTAGGGGATTTTATAACCTTTTACCCACATTTATTCAATGAAATAGCATGGTTTTGTATATTCTCCTTTAATTGTGCTTAAGAGTGAAAACATGCTTTTTAGGACTTAAAATAGCTAAATTTAATTCACCTTAATTCTATTAGATGCCTTGATATGTTTGTTAAGTGATTTCAGATTTAGGAGGCAAAGATTGGATCAAGGGAATGAAGAAAAAGCATGTAAAGTTGGAGAACTCATGAAGAAATGATGGAACCGAAAAGCTGTCAAGCCTGACCTCTTGGCACTTAAACGACCATAACTTGAGCTACAAAGGTCCAAATGATGCGGTTCCAGTTGGGTTGGAAAGCTAACATCCGGGGCTTCGAAACGAAATAAGATTTGCCATAGTTGCATTGCGCATAGGGGCGCGCACGCGCACGGTACGTGGACGCGCCGATGGTGGCACATGACCCACTTAATGCAACATGTGGCCAGCGATTTTAGAAGCCTTGTGGGCCCAATCCAACTCATTTATGATGCTATTTAAGCCAGGGATTGAAGAGGAATCAACATACTTTTGATCATTAGTCATAGTTTAGTAGTTAGAGTTAGTTTCTAGAGAGAGAAGCTCTCACTTCTCTCTAGGATTAGGATTAGGATTAGTTCTTAGATCTAGATTTTAATTCATCTTCTTCTACTTCTATCTTCTCAATTCCTTGTAGTTACATTCATCTTTCTTCCATTCTTTTGTTGCAATTTCCTTTATGTTGTTCTTGTGTTTTGTTGTAGATCTACTTTTGTTTCTTCTACTCTCTTTCAATTCAATCAAGGTAATTCATAATAATTGTGTTTCTTTTGATTGTTGTTAATTTTTTTCAATAATTGTTGTTAAATTTTGTTCTTGTTGTTGATTTACTATGTTTTCCTTTTGTGCCTTCCAAGTGTTTGATGAAATGCTTGGTTGGATTTTAGAGTAGAGTTTTATGTTCTTGGCTTGGAAAGGTAACTTAGGACCTCTTGAGTTACTAATGTCTAAGTAATTGATGATTGGGATCCATTGACTCTAGTTCTCACTAATTGAATTAGTGGAGAGTTAGGACTTATGGACTATGATTGATATAGCTCATTTGACTTTCCTTTATTACTAGTTAGAGAATGATTTAATGAGATTAATCCTTACCAATTCTCATATTGTGGTTAGTGATTAGGATAGAGACCCTTGACTACCAACCCTTGCCAAGACCTTTTTAGGCCTTAGTTTATTTTCTTGCAATTTACTTTTCATGCTTCTTATCCAAAACCCCAAACACACTTCTAACCAATAACAAGGCACTTTATTGTAATTCCTAGGAAGAACGACCCGAGGTTTGAATACTTCGGTTTATAAAATTAGGGGTTTGTTACTTGTGACAAACAACTTTTTGCACGAAAGGATTATTGTAGGTTTAGAGACTATACTTCAACGAGATTTCATTTGTGAAATTCTAAACCGTCAAAAATCAAATCATCAACCATAAACCCTAAACCCTAAACACTAAACCATAAATACTAAACCCTAAACCCTAAACCAAAACTATAAACCCTAAACTATAAATCATACACCATAAACCTTAAACCCTAAACCCAAAACCCAAAACCCTAAACCTTAAACCCTAAATGATAAACCATAAACCATAAACCAAAAACCCTAAACCATAAAACCTAAACCCTATACCATAATCCGTAATCCCAAAACCCAAAACCTTAAACAAAAAACCCTAAACCGTAAACCCAAAAACTTAAACCATAAATCATAAACCCCGAATCCTAAACACTAAACCTTAAACCTTAAACCCTAAACCATAATCCATAAACCCTAAACACAAAACCTAAACCCTAAACCCTAAACCATAAACCTTAAACCATAAACCATAAACCCTAAGCCCTAAACCATAAACCCAAAACCCTAAACCCTAAACCATAAAACCTAAACCGTTAACCCTAAACCCTAATCCTTAAACCATAAACCCTAAACCCTAAACCATAAACCCAAAACCCTAAACCCCAAACCATAAACCCTAAACCATAATCCCTAAACTTCAAACCCTAAACCCCAAACCCTAACCCTAAACAATAAGTCCAAAACCATAAACCCTAAACCCTAATCCTTAAACCATAAACCCAAAAACATAAACCATAAACCTTAAACCCTAAACCCAAAACCGTAAACCTTAAACCATAACTCATAAACCCTAAACCCCAAACCAAAAACACAAAAACCTAACAACAAACCCTAAACCATAAACCATAAACCCTAAACCCCAAACCCTAAAATAAAAACAACAAAACCTAAACCTTAAACATTAAACCCTAAAACCCAAACCATAAACCCTAAATCCTAAACCACAAACCCAAAACCCCAAACCCTAAACACCAACCCGCAAACACCAAACCCAAAAACACAAATCCAAAACCCTAAACCCTAACCTATAAACACCAAACCCTAAATCATAAACCATAAACAATAAACCCTAAAACTTAAACGCAAAACAAAAAATCCAAAACCCTCAACCCTAAACCATAAATCGTAAACCATAAACCATAAACCCAAAACCATAAAACCTTAACCTTAAATCATAAACCCTAAACCCTAAACCCTAAGCCCTAAACCTAAACCATTAACCCAAAACCATAAACCATAAACCCTCAACCATAAAGCATAAACCCTGAATCCTAAACCCTAAACTTTAAACCTTAAACCCTAAATCATATTCCATAAACCTTAAACCCAAAGCCCTAAACCCTAAACCCTAAACCTTAAAACATAAAACCTAAACCCTAAACCTTAAACCATAAACCATAAAACCTAAACCCTAAAACCTAAACCAAAAATACTAAACCATAAAACCCAAAACCCAAACCCTAAACCCTAAACCATAATCCTTAAACCATAAACGTTAAATCCTAAACTCTAAACCCTAAACCAGAAACCAAAAACCGCAAACCCTAAACCCTCAACCATAAACCTTAATCCTACACCATAAACCTTAATCCCTAAACCCCAATCCCTAAACTCCAAACCCTAAATCCCAAACCCTAAACCCTAAACCCTAACCGTAAATCGTAAACGCTAAACCCAAAACCCTAACCCTAAACCTTTCAACCAAAACACTAAACACTAAACCCTAAACCATAAACCCTAAACCGTAAACACAAAACCCTAAACCCTAAACCCTAACCCTAAACCTTAAACCCTAAACCATAAACCCTAAAGCATAAACCATAAACCATAAAACCTAAACCCTAAACCCTAAACCCTAAACCTTAAACCCTAAACACTTCAACCAAAACACTAAACACTAAACCCTAAACCATAAACCCTAAACCCTAAACATAAAACCCTAAACCCTAAACCATAACCCTAAACCCTAAACCGTAAACCCTAAACCATAAACCATAAACCATAAATCCTAAACCCTAAACCCTAAACCCAAAACCCAAAACCATAAACATGAACAATAAACCATAAACCATAAACGCTAAACCCAAAACCTTAAACCCTAAACCTTAAACCTTAAACCATAAACCATAAACCCTAAGACCTAAACCATAAAACCTATACCATAAACCCTAAACGATAAACCCTAAACCATAAACTCTAAACCCTAAACCCTAAACCTTAAACACTAAACCATAAACCATAAACCCTAAAGCATAAAACCTAAACCCTAAACCCTAAACCATAAACCATAAACCCTAAATACTGAACCATAAACCCTAAACCCAAAATCCTACCCTAAACCTTAAACCATAAACCCTAAACACTAAACCATAAAACCTAAACCCCAAACCCTAAACCCTGAACCCTAAACCATAAACCCTGAACACAAAACCCAAAACCCTAAACTCTAAACCCTAAACACAACCCCGTAAACACAAAACCTTAAACACAAACACTAAACCCTAATCTACAAGCCCTAAACCATCAACCTTAAGGCCTAAACCCTAAACCCTAAACCCTAAACCCTAAACCATTAACCATAAACCATAAACTATAAACCCTAAATCATAAAACCTAAACCCTAAACCGAAAGCCCTAAATACTAAACCCAAAACCCGAAACCCTAATCCACACACACCAAACCCTAAACCATAAACCCTACACACAAAACCTAAAACCATAAACCATAAACCATAAACCATAAACCATAAACCCAAAACCCTTAACGTAAAAGCCAAAATCCTAAACCCTAAACCCTAAACCATAAACCATAAACCAAAAACCATAAACCTAAACCATAAAACCTAAAGCCTAAACCGTAAACCCTAAACCCAAAACCCAATACCCTAAAATTACACCATAAACCCTAAACCTAAAATCCTAAACCACAAAGCCTAAACCCTAAACCCCATCCCACAAACACCAAATCCTAAAACACAAATCCTAAACCCTAAACTATAACCCATTAACACGAAACCCTAAACCATAAACCCTAAACAATAAACCCTAAACCCTAAGCTCTAAAACATAAACCCAAAACCCAAAACCCTAAACCCTAACCCACGCCCACCAAACACTAAACCATAAACTCTAAACCCTAAACCATAAACCTCAAACTCTAAACACTAAACACTAAACCATAAATACTAAACCCTAAACCCTAAACCAAAACTATAAACCCTAAACTATAAACCATACACCATAAACCCTATACCCTAAAGCCAAAACCCAAAACCCTAAACCCTAAACCCTAAATGATAAACCATAAACCATAAACCATAAACCATAAAACCTAAACCCTATACCTTAATCCGTAACCCCAAAACCCAAAACCTTAAACAAAAAACCCTAAACCCTAAACCCAAAAGCCTAAACCATAAATCATAAACCCTGAATCCTAAACACTAAACCTTAAACCTTAAACCCTAAACCATAATCCATAAACCCTAAACCTAAAATCCAAAACCCTAAACCCTAAACCATAAACCTTAAACCAAAAACCATAAACCCTAAGCCATAAACCATAAACCCAAAACCCTAAACCCTAAACCATAAAACCTAAGCCGTTAACCGTAAACCCTAATTCTTAAACCATACACCCTAAATCATAAACCCTAAACCCTAAACCATAAACCCAAAACGCAAAACCCCAAACCATAAACCCTAAACCCTAATCCCTAAACTTCAAACCCTAAACCCCAAACCCTAACCCTAAACAATAAGTCCAAAACCATAAACCCTAAATCCTAATCCATAAACCATAAACCCTAAAACCTAAACCATAAACCTTAAACCCTAAACCCAAAACCGTAAACCATAAACCATAACCCAAAAACCCGAAACCCCAAACCGAAAACCCAAAAACCTAAACAACAAACCCTAAACCATAAACCATAAACCCTAAACCCCAAACCCTAAAACAAAAACAACAAAACCTAAACCTTAACCATTAAACCCTAAAACCCAAACCATAAACCTTAAATCCTAAACCACAAACCCAAAACCCCAAACCCTAAACACCAACCCACAAACACCAAACCCTAAAACACAAATCCAAAACCCTAAACCCTAACCCATAAACACCAAACCCTAAATCATAAACCATAAACAATAAACCCTAAAACCTAAATGCAAAACACAAAATCCAAAACCCTAAACCCTAAACCATAAATCGTAAACCATAAACCATAAACCCAAAACCATAAAACCTTAACCTTAAATCATAAACCCTAAACCCTAAACCCTAAACCCTAAACCTAAACCATTAAGCCAAAACCATAAACCATAAACCCTCAACCATAAACCAAAAACCCTAAACCATAAAGCATAAACTCTGAATCCTAAACCCTAAACATTAAACCTTAAACCCTAAATCATAATCCATAAACCTTAAACCCAAAACCCTAAACCCTAAACCCTAAAACATAAAACCTAAACCCTAAACCTTATACCATAAACCATAAAACCTAAACCCTAAAACCTAAACCACAAATACTAAACCATAAAACCTAAACCCTAAACCCTTAAACCATAATCCTTAAACCATAAACGTTAAATCCTAAACTCTAAATACCTAAACCATAAACCAAAAACCCCAAACCCTAAACCCTAAACCATAAACCTTTAATCATAAACCCTAAACCCTAATCCCTAAACCCCAATCCCTAAACTCCAAACCCTAAATCCCAAACCCTAAACCCTAACCGTAAATCGTAAACGCTAAACCCAAAACCCTAACCGTAAACCCTTCAACCAAAACACTAAACACTAAACCCTAAACCATAAACCCTCAACCCTAAACATAAAACCCTAAACCCTAAACCCTAACCCTAAACCATAAATCCTAAACCATAAACCATAAACCATAAAACCTAAACCCTAAACCCTAAACCCTAAACCCTAAACCCTAAACC
>NC_029775.3:41930896-41942102 GCF_000817695.3 Arachis duranensis
AAACCCTAAACCCTAAACCATAAATCGTAAACCATAAACCATAAACCCAAAACAATAAAACCTTAACCTTAAATGATAAACCCTAAACCCTAAACCCTAAACCTAAACCATTAACCCAAAACCATAAACCATAAACCCTCAACCATAAACCAAAAACACTAAACCATAAATCATAAACCCTGAATCCTAAACCCTAAACTTTAAACCTTAAACCCTAAATCATAATCCATAAACCTTAAACCCAAAACCCTAAACCCTAAAACCTAACCCACAAATACTAAACCATAAAACCTAAACCCTAAACCCTTAAACCATAATCCTTAAACCATAAACGTTAAAACCTAAACTCTAAACCCTAAACCATAAACCAAAAACCCCAAACCCTAAATCCTAAACCATAAACCTTTAATCCTAAAACCTAAACCGTAAACCGTAAACCCCAATCCCTAAACTCCAAACCCTAAATCCCAAACCCTAAACCCTAACCGTAAATCGTAAACGCTAAACCCAAAACCCTAACCGTAAACCCTTCAACCAAAACACTAAACACTAAACCCTAAACCATAAACCCTCAACCCTAAACATAAAACCCTAAACCCTAAACCCTAACCCTAAACCATAAATCCTAAACCATAAACCATAAACCATAAAACCTAAACCCTAAACCCTAAACCCTAAACCCAAAACCCAAAACCATAAAACATAAACAAGAAACCATAAACCCTAAACCCTAAACCCAAAACCTTAAACCCTAAACCTTAAACCTTAAACCATAAACCATAAACCCTAAGACCTAAACCATAAAACCTAAACACTAAACCCTAAACGATAAACCCTAAACCATAAACTCTAAACCCTAAACCCTAAACCTTAAACACTAAAACATAAACCATAAACCCTAAACCATAAAACCTAGACCCTAAACCCTATACCTAAAACCGTAATCTCTAAATCCTAAACCATAGATCCTAAACCCTAAACCCAAAACCCTAAACCCTAAACCATAAACCATAAACCCTAAACACTAAACCATATACCCCAAACCCAAAATCCTACACTAAACCTTAAACTATAAACCCTCAACACTAAACCATAAAACCTAAACCCTAAACCCCACACCTTAAACCACGAACCCTAAACCCTAAACCCTAAACACAAAACCCAAAACCCAAAACTCTAAACCCTAAACACAACCCCGTAAACACAAAACCTTAAACACAAACACTAAACCCTAATTTACAAGCCCTTAACCATCAACCTTAAGGCCTAAACCGTAAACCCTAAACCATAAACCCTAAACCCCAATCCCTAAAACAAAAACAACAAAACCTAAACCTGAAACATTAAACCCTAAAACCCAAACCATAAACCCTAAATCCTAAACCACAAACCCAAAACCCCAAACGCTAAACACCGACCCACAAACACCAAACCCTAAAACACAAATCCAAAACCCTAAACCCTAACCCAAAAACCATAAACCATAAACCCTAAACCCAAAACCATAAAACCTTAACCTTAAATCATAAACCCTAAACCCTAAACCCTAAACCTTAAACCTAAACCATTACCCAAAACCATAAACCATAAACCCTCAACCATAAACCAAAAACACTAAACCATAAATCATAAACCCTGAATCCTAAACCCTAAACTTTAAACCTTAAACCCTAAATCATAATCCATAAACCTTAAACCCAAAACCCTAAACCCTAAACCCTAAACCCGAAAACATAAAACCTAAACCCTAAACCTTAAACCATAAACCATAAAACCTAAACTCTTAAACCTAAACCACAAATACTAAACCATAAAACCTAAATCCTAAACCCTAAACCATAATCCTTAAACCATAAACGTTAAATCCTATACTCTAAACCCTAAAACATAAACCAAAAATCCCAAACCCTAAACCCTAAACCATAAACCTTTAATCCTAAACCATAAACCCTAATCCCTAAACCCCAATATCTAAACTCCAAACCCTAAATCTCAAACCCTAACCCTAACCGTAAATCATAAACGCTAAACCCAAAACCCTAACCATAAACCCTTCAACCAAAACACTAAACACTAAACCCTAAATCATAAACCCTAAACCCTAAACACAAAACCCTATACCCTAAACCCTAACCCTAAACCATAAACCCTAAACCATAAACCCTAAACCATAAACCATAAACCATAAAACCTAAACCCTAAACCCTAAACCCTAAACCCTAAACCCAAAACCCAAAACCACAAAACATAAACCATAAACCATAAACCATAAACCCAAAATCCAAAACCTTAAACCCTAAACCTTAATCCTTAAACCATAAACCATAAACCCTAAGACCTAAACCATAAAACCTAAACCCCAAAGCCTAAACCCCAACCCACAATCACCAAACCCTAAAGCACAAATCCTAAACCCTAAACCCTAACCCATAAACACCAAACCCTAAACCATAAACCCTAAACCCTAAATAATAAACCCTAAACCCGAAAACCCTAACCCACACACGAAACCCTAAACCGAAAACCCTAAATCATAAACCCTTAACCATAAACCTTAAACTCTAAACCCTAAACCCAAAACTATAAACCCTAAACCATAAACTTTAAACCCAAAATCCTAAACCCTAAACCATAAACCATTAACCCTAAATGCAAAACCCAAAACCCTAAACCCTAAACCGTAAACAATAAACCATAAACCATAGACCCTAAACCAAAAAACCTAAACCCTAAACCCAAAACCCAAAACCCTAAAACGTAAACCTTAAACAATAAACCTAAACCCTAAACACTAAACCCAAAACAATAAACCCAAAACAATAAACCCAAAACCCAAAACCCAAATCCCTAAACCCTAACCCACACACCAAACACTAACCGAAAACCCTAAATCATAAACCTTTAACCATAAACCCTAAACATTAAATCCTAAATCCTAAACCATAAATTCTAAACCCAAAATTCTAAACCCTAAACCATAAACCATAAACCATAAACCATAAACGCTAAACCCGAAACTGTAAACCATAAACCATAAACCATAAATCGTAAACCATAAAACCTAAACCTTAAATCGTAAACCCTGAATCAAAAATCCTAAACCCTAAACCTAAACCATAAACCCTAAACCTAAACCCCAAACCCTAAAGTGTAAACCCTAAACCATAAACCATAAAGCCTAAAAAGTAAACCCTAACACCTAAACCCTAAACCCCAAACCCTATACCCTAAACCCTAAATCCTAAACCCTAACCCACAAACACTAAACACTAAACCATAAACCATAAACATTAAACCTTAAACCCTAAACCCTAAACCCTGAACCATAAATCCTAAACCCAAACCCTAAACCCCAATCCACAAACACCAAACCCTAAAACACAAATTCTAAACCCTAAACCCTAGACCTTAAACCATAAACCGGAAACCTAAAACCCAAAACCCTAACCCACACACACCAAACCCTAAACCATAAACCCTAAACCATAAACTCTTAATCATAATCCCTAAACCCCAAGCCCTAAAACCTAAACCATAAACCATAAACCCTATACCATAAACCATTAACAATAAACCCTAAACCCTAAACCCTAAACTATAAACCATAAACCATAAACCATAAATCCTAAACCCTAAATACAAAACGCAAAACACAAAACCCAAAACCCTAAACCATAAACCATAAACCATAAACCATAAACCCTAAACCATAAAACCTAAACCCTAAATCGTAAACCGTAAACACTAAACCATAAACCCTAAACCCTAAGCCTAAACCATGAACAATAAACCCAAAATCCTAAACCATAAATCATAAACCCTGAATCCTAAACCCTAAACGCTAAACCTTAAAGCCTAAACCATAATCCATAAACCCTAAACCCAAAACCCTAAACACTAAAACCCTAAACACTAAAACCCTAAACCTTAAACCATAAGCCATAAACCCTAAACCCTAAACCAGAAATCCTAAACAATAAAACCTATTCACTAAACTCGAAACCTAAACCTCTAACTCTAAACCCTAAACCCTAAACCGTAAACCCCAAACACTAAACCCTAATCCATAGATCCTAAACCCTAAACCATAAAACATAAACCATAAACCCTAAATCCAAAATCACACACCCTAAACCCTAAACCACAAACCCTAAATCTAAACCCTAAGGCCTGAACCCTAAACCCCAAACCATAAACCTTAAACCCTAAACCCTAAATCCTAAACCCTAAACCATAAACCCTAAACACAAAACCCTAAACCATAAGTCCAAAACCATAAACTGTAAGCCTTAAACCCCAAACCCAAAACCCTAAACCCTATACCCCTAAACCCTAAACCCTAAACCACAAAACATAAAACCTAAATCCTAAACCCCAAACAAAAAACCTAAAACAATAAACAACAAACCCTAACCATAAACCCTAAATCCTAAACCCCAAACCCTAAAACCTAAACCATAAACCCTAAACCCTAAACCATAAACCCTAAACCATAAGTCCAAAACCATAAACCGTAATCCGTAAAACATAAACCATAAATCCTAAACCCCAAAACCTAAACCCTAACCTGCACACACCAAACCCTAAAACACAAATCCTAAACCCTAAACCCAAACCCACAAACACCAAACCCTAAAGCTTAGACATAAACCCTAAAGCCTAAACCATAAACCATAAACCAAAAACCCAAAACCCAAAAACCTAAATCCTAACCAACACACCAAACCGTAAACCATAAACAATAAACCATAAACCCTTAACCATAAACTCTAAACCCTAAACCTTAAACCCTAAACTCTGAAACCCAAAATCCTAAACCCTAAACCATGAACCATGAACCATAAACCATAAACCATAAACCCTAAACGCAAAACCCAAAATCCTAAACCCTAAACCCTAAACCGTAAACCATAAATCATAAACCAAAAACCCTAAACCATTAAACATAAACCCTAAATCGTAAACCCTAAACCTAAAAGCTTAAACCTTAAACCTAAACCATAAACCCTAAACCCTAAACCAAAAACCCTAAACTATAAATCATAAACCCTGAATCCTAAACCCTAAACCATAATCCATAGACCCTAATCCCAACACCCTAAACCTTAAACCTTAAACCCTAAACCATAAACAATAAACCCTAAACCATAAAACCTAAACCATAATCCCTAAATCACAAACCCTAAACCAAAAACCCTAAACCATACACCCTAAATCCTAAACCCTAATGCCTAAACCCTAATCCCTAAACCATAAACCCCAAACCCTAAACCCCAACCCAAAAACCTTTAATCATAAACCCTAAAAACTAATCCCTAAACCCCAATCCCTAAATTCCAAATCCTACACCCCATACACTAAACGATAAACCCTAAGCCATAAATCATAAACAGTAAAACCTAAAACATAAACCCTAAACCATAAACCCAAAACCCAAAACCCTAAACCTTAAACCCTAACCCATAAACCATAAATCCCTAACCCTAAACCCAAAACCCAAAATCCTAAACCTTAACCCACAATCACTAAACTCAAAACACTAAACCCTAAACCCAAAAATGCGAAATCATAAACTCTAAACCCTAAACCCTAAACCCTAATCCATAAACCATAAACCTAAAACCCAACCCATAAACACCAAACCCTAAAACATAAATCCTAAACCCTAAACCCTAACCCATAAACACCAAACCCTAAACTCTAAACCCTAAACTAAAAACCCTAAACCCTAACCAACACACACCAACCCTATACCATAAACCCTAAACCATAAACTCTTAACCATAAACCCTAAACACTAAACCATAAACCCTAAACCCTAAACCCTAAACCGTAAACCATAAATGATAAACCAAAAACCCTAAACCATGAAACATAAACCCTAAATCGTAAACCCTACACCTAAAAGCTTAAACCTGAAACCTAAACCATAAATCCTAAACCCTAAACCAAAAACCCTAAACTATAAATCATAAACCATGAATCCTAAACCCTAAACCATAATCCATAGACCCTAAACCCAAAACCCTAAATTCTAACCCTAAACTTTAAACCCTAAACCATAAACAATAAACCCTAAACCATAAAACCTAAACCATAATCCCTAAACCACAAACCCTAAACCATAAACCCTAAACCATAAAGCCTAAATCCTAAACCCTAATGCCTAAACCCTAATCGCTAAACCTAAACACTAACCTCAACAACTAAAGCCTAAACCCTAAACTATAAACCGTAAACCCCAAACCATAAACCATCAACCTCAAAATATAAACCTTACACACTAAACCCTAAACCACAAACACTAAAGCATAAACCCTAAATTATAAACCCTAAACCCTAAACCCCAAACCATAAACTTTAAACCTAAAACCCTACACCCTACACCCTACACCACAAACCCTAAAGACAAAACCCAAAACCATATACCCTCAACCCCAAACTGTAAATCCTAAACCCTAAACCCAAACCATAAACCATAAAGCGTAAACCCTAAAACCTAATCCCTAAACCCTAAACATCTAAACCACCAACTCTAAACTATAAACCCTAGGGCCTAACCCCTAAACCCCAAACCGTAAACCCTAAACCATAAACCCTAAACCATAAATCCTAAACCATAAACCCTAAACACTAAACCCCATACCTTACACTATAATCCTTAAGACCTAAACCCTAAACAATAAAAACAAAACCATAAACCATAAACCCTAAACCCTAAACCCTAAAACCCAAACCCAAAACCCTAAACCCTAAATCTTAAACCATAAACCACAAACCCTAAATCCTACACCCTAAACCCTAAAGCATAAATCCTTAACCCCAAACCATAAACCTTAAACACTAAACCCTACACCGTAAACCCTGAACCACAAACCTTAAAGTCTAGACCATAAACCATAAATCTTCAACCCCAAATAATAAACCCTAACCCTAAACCATACACCCTAAACCCTAAACCCTAAATCCTAAAATCTAAACCAAAAATCATCAAACCTAAACCCTAAACCCTAAACCACAAACCCTAAAGCCCAAACACTAAACCCTAAACCCTAACCCTTAAACCCTTAACCCAAACCATAAACCCTAAACGCTAACCCATACACCCTAAACAATAGACCCCAAACTCTAAAGACTAAAACCTACACTATAAATCCTAAACCCTAAACCATAAACCCTCAACCCCAAACCATAAACCCTAAATCGTAAACCTTACACCCTAAACCCTAAACCCCAAACCTTAAACCCTAAATCATAAACCTTCAATCCCAAACCGTAAACCCTAAACCCTAAACCATATACCACAAACCCTAAATCCTACACACTAAACCCTAAACCATAAACCTTAAACCCTACACCCTACAACCTAAACCCTAAACCACAAATCTTAAAGCCTAAACCCTAAACCATAAACCCTTAACCACTAACCAAGACCCTAAACCCTAGACCCTACATCATAAACCCTAAATACTAAATGTTAAACCATAAGCACTAAACCCTAAACCCTAAACCCTAAACCCTAAACCCTAAACCCTAAACCCTATACCCCTAAACCCTAAACCCTAAACCACAAAACATAAAACCTAAATCCTAAACCCTAAACAAAAAACCTAAAACAATAAACAACAAACCCTAACCATAAACCCTAAATCCTAAACCCCAAACCCTAAAACCTAAACCATAAATCATAAACCCTAAACCATAAACCCTAAACCATAAGTCCAAAACCATAAACCGTAATCCGTAAAACATAAACCATAAATCCTAAACCCCAAAACCTAAACCCTAACCTGCACACACCAAACCCTAAAACACAAATCCTAAACCCTAAACCCAAACCCACAAACACCAAACCCTAAAGCTTAGACATAAACCCTAAAGCCTAAACCATAAACCATAAACCAAAAACCCAAAACCCAAAAACCTAAATCCTAACCAACACACCAAACCGTAAACCATAAACAATAAACCATAAACCCTTAACCATAAACTCTAAACCCTAAACACTAAACCCTAAACTCTGAAACCCAAAATCCTAAACCCTAAACCATGAACCATAAACCATAAACCATAAACCATAAACCCTAAACGCAAAACCCAAAATCCTAAACCCTAAACCCTAAACCGTAAACCATAAATCATAAACCAAAAACCCTAAACAATGAAACATAAACCCTAAATCGTAAACCCTAAACCTAAAAGCTTAAACCTTAAACCTAAACCATAAACCCTAAACCCTAAACCAAAAACCCTAAACTATAAATCATAAACCCTGAATCCTAAACCCTAAACCATAATCCATAGACCCTAATCCCAACACCCTAAACCTTAAACCTTAAACCCTAAACCATAAACAATAAACCCTAAACCATAAAACCTAAACCATAATCCCTAAATCACAAACCCTAAACCAAAAACCCTAAACCATAAACCCTAAATCCTAAACCCTAATGCCTAAACCCTAATCCCTAACCCATAAACCCCAAACCCTAAACTCCAACCCAAAAACCTTTAATCATAAACCCTAAAAACTAATCCCTAAACCCCAATCCCTAAATTCCAAATCCTACACCCCAAACCCTAAACGATAAACCCTAAGCCATAAATCATAAACAGTAAAACCTAAAACATAAACCCTAAACCATAAACCCAAAACCCAAAACCCTAAACCTTAAACCCTAACCCATAAACCATAAATCCCTAACCCTAAACCCAAAACCCAAAATCCTAAACCTTAACCCACAATCACTAAACTCAAAACACTAAACCCTAAACCCAAAAACGCTAAATCATAAACTCTAAACCATAAACCCTAAACCCTAATCCATAAACCATAAACCTAAAACCCAACCCATAAACACCAAACCCTAAAACATAAATCCTAAACCTTAAACCCTAACCCATAAACACCAAACCCTAAACTCTAAACCCTAAACTAAAATCCCTAAACCCTAACCAACACACACCAACCCTATACCATAAAACCTAAACCATAAACTCTTAACCATAAACCCTAAACACTAAACCATAAACCCTAAACCCTAAACCCTAAACCATAAATCCTAAACCCTAAACCATAATCCTTAAACCATAAACCCTAAACCCTAAACACAAAATTGTAAACCCTAAACCATAAACCATAAACCATAAACCATAAACTCTAAACCCTAAACCATAAATCATAAACCAAAACCCTAAACCCTAAACCCTAAACCCTAAACCATAAATGATAAACCAAAAACCCTAAACCATGAAACATAAACCCTAAATCGTAAACCCTACACCTAAAAGCTTAAACCTGAAACCTAAACCGTAAATCCTAAACCATAAACCAAAAACCCTAAACTATAAATCATAAAACATGAATCCTAAACCCTAAACCATAATCCATAGACCCTAAACCCAAAACCCTAAATTCTAACCCTAAACTTTAAACCCTAAACCATAAACAATAAACCCTAAACCATAAAACCTATACACCCTTAACCCCAACCCATAAACCCTCAACCCTAGACACTACACCCTAAACCCAAAACCACAAACCATAAACACTAAACCATAAACCTTCAACCCAAACCATACACCCTAAACCCTATAAACCTAAACACTAACCTCAACAACTAAAGCCTAAACCCTAAACTATAAACCGTAAACCCCAAACCATAAACCATCAACCCCAAAATATAAACCTTACACACTAAACCCTAAACCACAAACACTAAAGCATAAACCCTAAATTATAAACCCTAAACCCTAAACCCCAAACCATAAACTTTAAACCTAAAACCCTACACCCTACACCCTACACCACAAACCCTAAAGACAAAACCCTAAACCATATACCCTCAACCCCAAACTGTAAACCCTAAACCCTAAACCCAAACCATGAACCATAAAGCCTAAACCCTAAAACCTAATCCCTAAACCCTAAAGCATAAAGCTTAAACCCTTAAACACAAACCCTAAACCCTAAACCCTAACCCTAAATCTTAAATCCTAAACCCTAAACCATTAACCATAAAGCCTAAATCCTAAACCGTAAAAAGTAAACCACAAACACTAAACCCTAAACCCTAAACTATAAATCCTAAACCCTCAACCATAAACGCTCAACCCTAAATCATAAACCCTAAACCATAAACAATACACCATAAACCCTAAACCACAAACCCTAAAGCCTAAACCCTAAACCATAAACCCTTAACCCCAAACCATAAATCCAA
Source organism: Arachis duranensis (assembly GCF_000817695.3). Lineage (NCBI taxonomy): Eukaryota > Viridiplantae > Streptophyta > Magnoliopsida > Fabales > Fabaceae > Arachis > Arachis duranensis. Next base: position 41,941,120 of record NC_029775.3, read on the forward strand.
ATCCCTAACCCATACCCCCTAAATCATAAACTCCAAACCCTAAAGACTAAAACCTACACTATAACCCTAAACCCTAAACCGTAAACCCTCAACCCCAAATCATAAAACCTAAACCATAAACCCTCAACCATAAACCACAAACCCTAAATCCTACACCCTAAACCCTAAAGCATAAATCCTCAACCCCAAACCATAAACCTTAAACCCTAAACCCTACACCGTAAACCCTAAACCACAAACCTTAAAGTCTAAACCATAAACCATAAACCTACAACCCCAAATAATAAACCCTAAACCCTAAACCATACACCCTAAACCCTAAACCCTAAATCCTAAAATCTAAACCAAAAATCATCAAACCTAAACCCTAAACCCTAAACCACACACCCTAAAGCCCAAACACTAAACCCTAAACCCTAACCCTTAAACCCTTAACCCAAACCATAAACCCTAAATGCTAACCCATACACCCTAAACAATAGACCCCAAACTCTAAAGACTAAAACCTACACTATAAATCCTAAACCCTAAACCATAAACCCTCAACCCCAAACCATAAACCCTAAATCGTAAACCTTACACCCTAAACCCTAAACCACAAACCTTAAACCCTAAATCATAAACCTTCAATCCCAAACCGTAAACCCTAAACCCTAAACCATATACCACAAACCCTAAATCCTACACACTAAACCCTAAACCATAAACCTTAAACCCTACACCCTACAACCTAAACCCTAAACCACAAATCTTAAAGCCTAAACCCTAAACCATAAACCCTTAACCCCAAACCATAAATCCAAATCCCTAACCCATACCCCCTAAATCATAAACTCCAAACCCTAAAGACTAAAACCTACACTATAACCCTAAACCCTAAACCGTAAACCCTCAACCCCAAACCATAAAACCTAAACCCTAAACCCTAAACCATAAACCACAAACCCTAAATCCTACACCCTAAACCCTAAAGCATAAATCCT
>NC_029775.3:41942830-41943600 GCF_000817695.3 Arachis duranensis
AAGTAACATTGTTCCCTCTTTTATTTTTATAATCAAATCTAGTAATTTCACTTTTAATCCAAATAATCTTTGTTGACATCCTGACTAAGATTAATAAAATAAATATTGATTGCTTCAAACCAATAATCTCTGTGGATTCGACCCTTACTCACGTAAGGTATTACTTGGACGACCCAGTGCACTTGCTGGTTAGTTGGACGAAGGCTCTATTATCATATTCCATAAAGAGATACAATTTCGTCCACCAAGTTTTTGGCGCCGTTGCCGGGGATTATTGAGTTTGGACAATTGAAGGCTTATTTTATTTCTTAGATTAGGAATAATTTATTTTTATTTTAATTGTTATAGAGTCATTAAATCAATATTGATAGGATAGTTTCTTTTCAAAAATATTATTTTTCTTAATTAAGTGTTAATTTTCGTGAGTTTTAGTGTCTTGTTCTAAGTTTGGTGTCAATTGCATGTCTCATATTTTTCTTTAGAATTTTCGACTTGTGATTTTTGTTCTTCATTAATTTTCAAGTTGTTCTTGCTTATTTTTCTTGTTTGATCTTGAGCTTTTCTTGCTTTGTGTCTTTTCTTGTTTCACTTGTGTTCCTTTTAAAGCACTAATTGGAATATCTGCATCAAGTGTCATATTTATTCCCATTTGGCTAGAATAGAAGGGTCATATTCTTGATTAGGGAGCACCAATACTTTTGAAAATCTTTTTCAAAAAAAATTTTTATTTGATTTAATCTTGTGCCAAACTCTAAGTTTGGTGTTTTATT
>NC_029775.3:41948880-42003768 GCF_000817695.3 Arachis duranensis
CACTTCAACTTGATGAATGTGATGGTCCGTGACACTCATCATCATTTTCACCTATGAACGCGCGTGACTGACAACCACTTCCGTTCTACCTCAGGCCAGGCGCATATCTCTTAGATTCCCCAACAGAATCTTCGTGGTATAAGCTAGATAGATGGCAGCATTCATGGGAATCCGAAAATTCTAACCTTGTCTGTGGTATTCCGAGTAGGATTTCGGGAATCTGGAAAGTCTAACCTTGTCTGTGGTATTCCGAGTAAGATTCCGGTATTGAATGACTGTGACGAGCTTCAAACTCCTGAGGGCTGGGCGTTAGTGACAGACGCAAAAGAATCAATGGATTCTATTCCAACCTGATTGAGAACTGACAGATGATTAGCCACAAACCATAAACCATAAACCACAAACCCTAAAGCCTAAACCTTAAACTATAAACTGTAAACCATAAACCACAAACCCTAAAGCCTAAACCTTAAACTATAAACTGTAAACCCGAACCCCTAAAGCCTAAAGCCTAAACCTTAAACTATAAACTGTAAACCCTACACCATAAACACTCAAACCCAAACCATAAACCCTACACCCTAAACCATAAACCACAAATGCTTAAGCCTAAACCCTAAGCCCTAAACCATAAAGCCTAAACCCTAAAGCCCATACCCTAAACCTAAAATCTAAACCCGAACCCCTAAAGCCTAAACCCTAAACCATAAAGCCTAAATCCTAAGCCACAAACACTAAACTCTAAACCCCAAACCATAAATCCTAAACCCAAAACCTTACACCCTAAACCCCAAAGCACAAACCCTAAAGCCTAAACCCTAAACCATAAACCCTAAACCCTAAAACATAAACCATAAAGCCTAAATTCTAAACCCTAAACCCTACACCCTAAAACCCTAAACCATAAACCCTAAACCCAAAAACACAATCCCTAAAGCCCAAACACTAAACCCTAAACCATAAACCATAAACCCTAAACCCTAAACTGTAAACCCTAAACCCTAAATCTTAAATCTAAAACCCTAAATCCTAAACCATACACCCTAAAGCCTAAACCCTAAACCACAAACGCTTAACCCCAAACCATAAACCCGAAATCCTAAACCTTACACCGTAAACCCTAAAAAATAAGCCCTAAAACCTAAATCTTAAATTATAAACAATTAACCCCAAAACATAAACCCTAAAGCATAAACCCTAAATCGTAAAACCTAAACAATAAATCACAAACACTAAAGCCTAAACCCTAAACCCTAAACCCCAAACCATAAACCCTAAACCCCAAACCATAAACCCTAAACCTAAAAGCCTACACCCTAAACCCTAAACCACAAACCCTAAACCCTAAACCCTAAACCATAAACCGTCAACCCCAAACTATAAACCCTAAACCTTATACCCTAAACCCAAAGCCAAAAACCCTAAACCCAATACACAAAACCCTAAACCACAAACACTAAAGCCAAAACCTTAAACTATAAACCATAAACCCTAAACCATAAATGATCAATTCCAAACCATAAACCCTAAACATTAAACACTACACCGTAAATGCTAAACCACAAACCCTAAAGCCTAAACCCTAAACCATAAATCCTTAACCCCGAACCATAAACCCTAAACACTAACCCATACCCCCTAAACCATAAACCATAAACCCTATAGAGTAAACCTTAATCTATAAACCCTAAACCCTAACCCTTAACCCCTCAACCCCAAACCATAAACCCTAAACCCTAATCCCTACAACTTAAACCCTAAACTGCAAACACTAAACCCTAAACCATAAACCTTCAACCCCAATCCATAAACCTTAAACACTAAACCCTAAATCATAAACCCTAAACCACAAATACTAAACCTTAAATCGTCAACCCTAAACCTGAAACCCTAAACCACAAACCCTAAAGCCCAAACACTAAACCCAAACTCTAAACCCTAAATCCTAAACCCTAAGCCCTAAACCCCAAACACTAAAGCCTAAACCCTAACCACAAACACTAAAGCCTAAACCCTAAACTATAAACTCTAAACCCAAACCCATAAACCCTCAACCCAAACCATAAACCCTAAATCCTAAACCTACACCTAAACCGTAAAGCAGAAACCCTAAACCGTAAAACCTAAACCCTAAACCACAAACACTACACCTTAAACCATAAACCACAAATCCTAAAGCCTAATTCCTAAACCATAAACCACAAACCCTAAAGCCTAAACCCTAAACCATACACCCTAAATCCTAAACCATAAACCCTAAACACTAATCCCTTAACCATAAACCATAAACCCTAAACCCTAAACCCTAAACCCTAAACCCTAAACCCTAAACACTAAACCATAAACCTTTAACCCCAACTTATAAAACCTAAACCCTAAACCCTAAACACTAAACCATAAACCCTCAACCCTAACACATAAACCTTCAACCCTAGACCCTACACCCTAACCCCAAAACCACAAACCCTAAACTCTAAACCATAAACCTTCAACCCCAAACAATAAACCCTAAACCCTAATACCTAAACCCTACACCCTAAACCATAAATCACAAACCCTAAAGCCTAAACCCTAAACTATAAACCATAAACCCTAAAGCATAAACCCTCAACACCAAACCATAAACAATAAACCCTAAACCCTAAACAACAAACCTTAAAGCCTAAACTCTAAACCATAAACCTTCAACCCAAAACCATAAAACTTAAACCCTGAACCATACACCTTAAACCATAAACCATAAACCCTAAATCCACAACCATAGCCTAAACCATAAACCACAAACCCTAAAGCCTAAACCCTAAACCATAAACCATCAACCCCAAACCATAAACACTAAACCAAAAACCCTAAACCCTAAACCAAAAACCCTAAACCCAATACCCTAAACCCTAAACCATAAACACTAAAGCCTAAACCCTAAACTATAACCCTAAAATCTAAACCATAAATGATCAATTCTAAACCATAAACCCTAAACACTAAACACTACACCCTAAACGCTAAACCACAAACCCTAAAGCCTAAACCTTAAACCATAAATCCTTAACATCGAACCTTAAACCTTAAACACTAACCCATACCCCCTACACCATAAACCACAAACCCTAAAGAGTAAACCCTAAACTATAAATCCTAAACCCTAACCCATAACGCCTCAACCCCAAATCATAAACCCTAAACCCAAAACCCTAAACAAAAAACCCTAAACCTTAAACCCTAACCCGTAAACCCTAAATCCTACACCCTAAACCATAAACCGAAAACCCTAAACACTAAACCACAACCCACACAGACAAAAGCCTAAACCAGAAAACCTAAACCATAAACCCTTAACCATAAACCCTAAACCCAAAACCCTAATCCCTAAACCCTAAACCATAAAACATAAACCCTAAACCTTAAAATCTAAACCCAAAATCCTAAACCGTAATCCTAAACCCTAAACTATAAACCCTAAACGCTAAACCGAAAACCCTAAACCGTAAACCCTACACCCAAAACACTAAACCCTAAACCCTAAACCATAAACCTTAAACCCATAACACAAAACCCTAAACCCTAAACCCTAAACCATAAACCCTAAACCCTGAACCCAAAACCATAAACCATAAACCATAAACCAGTAAACCTAAACCCTAAATCATAAACCCTAAACCCAAAACACAAAACCCAAAACCATAAAACATAAACCCTAAACCATAAACCATAAACCCTAAACCCAAAATCCTAAACCATAAATTCTAAACCTTAAACCATAAACCATAAACACTAAAACCTAAACCATAAAACCTAAACCCTAAACCATAAACCATAAACCCTAAACCATAAACCCTAAACACTAAACCCTAAACCATGAACCTGAAACCCCAATCACTAAACCCTAAACACAACCCAACAAACACAAAACCCTTAAACACAAACCCTAATCCCTAAACCCTAATCAACACACCCTAAACCATAAACCCTAAAGCCTAAAGCCTAAACCCCAACCCACAAACACCAAAGCCTAAACCATAAACCCCAAACTATAAACCCAAAATCCTAAACGCTAAACCCTAAGCCCTAAACCCTAAACCATAAAACCTAAACCCTAAACCCTAAACCCTAAACCACAAATCCTAAACCCTAAATCCTAAACGACAAACCCCAAACCCTAAACCACAAACCCTAAACCACAAACAACAAATCCTAAAGCACAAATCCTAAACCCTAAAGCGTAAACCCGAACTCATAAACACCAAACCTGAAACCCTAAATCCTAAACCATAAACCCTAAATCCTACACCCTAAACCATAAACCCAAAATCCTAAACACTAAGCCATAACCCACATAGACAAAAGCCTAAACCGTAAACCCTAAACCATTAACCCTTAACACAAAACCCTAATCCCAAAACCCTAATCCCTAAACCCTAAACCATAAACAATAAACCCTAAACCTTAAAACCTAAACACAAAATCCTAAATCGTAATCCTAAACCCTAAACTATAAACCCTAAACGCTAAACCAAAAAACCTAAACCGTAAACCCTACACCCAAAACACTAAACTCTTAACCCTAAACCATAAACCTTAAACCCTAAACCCTGAACCCTAAACCATAAACCAAAACCATAAACCATAAACCATTAAACCTAAACCCTAAATCCTAAACCCTAAACCCAAAACACAAAACCCAAAACCATAAAACATAAACCCTAAATCATAAACCATAAACCCTAAACCCAAAATCCTAAACCATAAATCCTAAACCTTAAACCATAAACCATAAACCCTAAAACCTAAACCATAAAGCCTAAATCCTAAACCCAAAACCATAAACCCCAAACACTAAACAATAAACCCTAAACCTGAAACCCCAAACCCTAAACCCTAAATATAACTCGACAAACACAAAACCCCTAAACACAAACACTAATCCCTAAACCCTAATCCATAAACCCTAAACGATAAACCCTAAGGCCTAAACCCTAAACCCCAACCCACAAACACCAAGCTCTAAACTCTAAACACCAAACTATAAACCCGAAATCCTAAACCCAAAACCCTAACCCCTAAAGCCCTAAACCATAAAACATAAACCGTAAATCCTAAACCCTAAACCACAAACCCTAAACCATAAAACCTAAATTTTAACCCCTAAATCCAAAATTCAAAACCCTAAACCTTAAACCATAAACCCTAAATCCTAAACCATAAACCCTAAATCATAAACCCTAAACCCTAAACCTTAAACCCTAAACCCTAATCCATAAACCCTAAACCCAAAACCCAAAACCGTAAACCCTAAACCTTAAACCATAATCCCTAAACCCTGAGCCCTAAACCATAAAACCTTAACCCTAAATCATAAACCACAAACCCTAAACCATAAAACCCTTAACCCTAAACCCTAAACCCTAAACCCAAAACCCACAAACTTAATCATTAAACCATAAACCCTAAACCCTAAATCCTAAACCATAAAATCTAAACCCTAAACCATAAACCAACAACAACAAAGCCTTGTCCCACTAAGTGGGGTCGGCTACTTGAATCAAACGACGCCATTGTGCTCTATCATGTATCATGTCTACAGAGAGACCGTTTACATGTAGATCTTGTTTGACCACCTCATGGATGGTCTTCTTAGGTCTTCCTCTACCTTTCGCCCTTTGTCCATCTTCCATCTCATCCACCCTCCTGACTGGATGTTCTATCGGTCTTCTTCTCACATGTCCAAACCACCTGAGACACGATTCAACCATCTTTTCCACAATGGGTGCTACTCCAACTCTCTCCCTTATATCTTCATTCCTTATTTTATCCAATCGCGTATGACCACTCATCCATCTCAACATCTTTATCTCTGCCACACTCAGCTTATGTTCGTGCTCCCTTTTAGCCGCCCAACACTCCGTACCATACAGCATAGCCGGTCTTATAGCGGTGCGATAGAATTTACCTTTAAGTTTTAAAGGCACTTTTTTGTCACATATAAAACCAGATGCACTCCGCCATTTTGACCCTAAACCATAAACCAAAAACCATAAACCATAAAATCTTAAACCCTAAAACCTAAACCATAAACCCAAAACCCACAACCTTAGTCATTAAACCATAAACCTTAAACCTTAAATCCTAAACCATTAACCCTAAACCCTAAATGCTAAACCCTAAACGATAAACCCCAAACACTAAACCACAAACCATAAACCTTTAATCCTAAACCCTAAACCCTAAACACTAAACTATAAATCCTAAACCACAAACCCTAAACCCTAAACCCTAAACCCTAAACGATAAGCCCAAAACCATAAACTCTAAACACTAAACCATAAACCTTAAAACCTAAACCATAAACCTTAAACCCAAAACCCTAAACCAAAAACCCTAAACCTTAAACCCTAACCCTTAAACCCTAAACCCCAAACCCTAAACCCTAAACCCCAAACCTCAAACCCCAAACTATAAACCCTAACCTCTAAACCATAAACCCTAACCCACAAACACTAAACACTAAATGCTAAACCCTAAACGATAAACCCTAAAACATAAACTCTAAACCCTAAACCCTAAACCTTAAACACTAAACCATAAACCATAAACACTAAACCATAAAACCTAAACCCTAAACCCTAAACCCTAAACCTAACACCCTAAACTCTAAACCCTAAACCATAGATCCTAAACCCTAAACCCAAAACCCTAAACCATAAACCATAAATCCTAAACACTAAACCATAAATCCTAAACCCAAAATCCTACCCTAAACCTTAAACTATAAACCCTCAACACTAAACCATAAAACTTAAATCCTAAACCCCAAACCCTAAACCATGAACCCTAAACCCTAAACCCTAAACACAAAACCAAAAACCCCAAACTCTAAACCCTAAACACAACCCCATAAACACAAAACCTTAAACACAAACATTAAACCCTAATCTACAAGCCCTAAACCATCAACCTTAAGGACTAAACCCTAAACCCTAAACCCTAATCATAAACCATAAACCATAAACCATAAACCCTAAATCATAAAACCTAAACCCTAAACCGTAAGCCCTAAATACTAAACCCAAAACCCGAAACCCTAACCCACACACACTAAACCCTAAACCATAAACCCTACACACAAAACCTAAAACCCTAAACCATAAACCATAAACCATAAACCATAAACCCTTAACGTAAAAGCCAAAATCCTAAACCCTAAACCCTAAACCATAAACCATAAACCAAAAACCATAAACCCTAAACCATAAAACCTAAAGCCTAAACCGTAAACCCTAAACCCAAAACCTAAAACCCTAAACCTAAACCATAAACCCTAAACCCAAAATCCTAAACCACAAAGCCTAAACCCTAAACCCCATCCCACAAACACCAAACCCTAAAACACAAATCTTAAACCCTAAACCATAACCCATTAACACGAAACCCTAAACCATAAACCCTAAACAATAAACCCTAAACCCTAAGCTCTAAAACATAAACCCAAAATCCAAAACCCTAAACCCTAACCCACGCTCACCAAACGCTAAACCATAAACTCTAAACCCTAAACCATAAACCTCAAACCCTAAACCCTAAACACTAAACCATAAATACTAAACCCTAAACCCTAAACCAAAACTATAAACCCTAAACTATAAACATTAAACCATAAATACTAAACCCTAAACCCTAAACCCTAAACCCAAAACCCTAAACCCTAAACCCTAAACCCTAAATGATAAACCATAAACCATAAACCATAAACCATAAAACCTAAACCCTATACCGTAATCCGTAACCTCAAAACCCAAAACCTTAAACAAAAAACCCTAAATCCTAAACCCAAAAACCTAAACCATAAATTATAAACCCTGAATCCTAAACACTAAACCCTAAACCTTAAGCCCTAAACCATAATCCATAAACCCTAAACCCAAAAGCCAAAACCCAAAACCCTAAACCATAAACCATAAACCCTAAGCCCTAAACCATAAACACCAAATCCTAAACCCTAAACCATAAAAGCTAAACCGTTAACCCTAAAGCCTAATCCTTAAACCATAAACCCTAAATCCTAAACCCTAAACCCTAAACCATAAACCCTAAACCCCAAACCATAAACCCTAAACCCTAATCCCTAAAATTCAAACCCTAACAATAAGTCCAAAACCATAAACCCTAATCCCTAATCCATAAACCATAAACCCTAAAACCAAAACCATAAACCCTAAACCCTAAATCCTAAACCGTAAACCTTAAACCATAACCCATAAACCCTAAACCCCAAACCCAAAACCCAAAAACCTAAATAACAAACCCTAAACCATAAACCATAAACCCTAAACCCCAAAACCCTAAAACAAAAACAACAAAACCTAAACCTTAAACATTAAACCCTAAAACCCAAACCCTAAACCCTAAATCCTAAACTACAAACCCTAAACCCCAAACCTTAAACACTAACCCACAAGCACCAAACCCTAAAACACAGATCCAAAACCCTAAACCCTAACCCTTAAACACCAAACCCTAAATCATAAACCATAAACAATAAACCCAAAACCATAAAACCTTAACCTTAAATCATAAACCCTAAACCCTAAACCCTAAATCCTAAACCTAAACCATTAACCCAAAACCATAAACCATAAACCCTCAACCATAAACCAAAAACCCTAAACCATAAATCATAAACCCTGAATCCTAAACCATAAACTTTAAACCTTAAACCCTAAATCATAATCCATAAACCCTAAACCCAAAACCCTAAACCCTAAACCCTAAACCCTAAAACATAAAACCTAAACCCTAAACCTAAAACCATAAACCATAAAACCTAAACCACAAATACTAAACCATAAAACCTAAACCCTAAACCCTAAACCCTAAACCATAATCCTTAAACCATAAACGTTAAATCCTAAACCCTAAACCAAAAACCACAACCCCTAAACCCTAAACCATAAACCTTTAATCCTAAACCCTAAACCCTTATCCTTAAACCCCAATCCCTAAACTCCAAACCCTAAATCCCAAACCCTAAACCCTAACCGTAAATTGTAAACGCTAAACCCAAAACCCTAACCGTAAACCCTTCAACCAAAACACTAAACACTAAACCCTAAACCATAAACCATAAACCCTAAACACAAAACCCTAAACCCTAAACCCTAACCCTAAACCCTAAACCCTAAACCATAAACCCTAAACCATAAACCATAAACTATAAAACCTAAACCCTAAACCCTAAACCCTAAACACTAAACCCAAAACCCAAAACCCAAAACAATAAAACATAAACAATAAATCATAAACCATAAACCCTAAACCGAAAACCTTAAACCCTAAACCTTAAAGCTTAAACCATAAACCATAAACCCTAAGACCTAAACCATAAAACCTAATCCCTAAATCCTAAACCATAAACCCTAAACCAGAAGCCCTAAACACTAAACACTAAACCTTAAACCCGAAACCCCAATCCCTAAACCCTAAACAAAAACCGACAAACACAAAACCCTAAAACACAAACCCTAATCTCTAAAACCTAATCCAAAAACCCTAAATAATAAACCCTAAGGCCTAAACCCTAAACCCCAACCAACAAACACCAAACCCTAAACCCTAAACCCCAAACCATAAACCCGAAATCCTAAACCTTAAACCCTAAACCCAAAAGCACTAAACTATAAAACCTAAACCCTAAACCCTAAACCCTAACCACAAACCCTAAACCATAAAACCTAAATCCTAAACCCTAAATCCAAAATTCTAAACCCTAATCGTTAAACCATAAACCATAAATCCTAAACCCTAAACCCTAAATGATAAACACTAAACATTAAATCTTAAACCCTAAACCCTAATCCATAAACCCTAAACCCGAAACCCAAAACCTTAAACCCTAAACCTTAAACCATAATCCCTAAACCCTAAACCCTAAACCATAAAACCTAAACCCTAAACCATAAACCACAAACCCAAAACCATAAAACCCTAAACCCTAAACCCTATACCATAAACCTTAAACCCTAAACCCTAAACCCAAAACCCTCAACCTTAATCATTAAACCATAAAACCCTAAATCCTAAACCCAAAACCATAAACCCTAAACGCTAACCCTAAACGATAAACCCCAAACACTAAACCACAAACCATAAACCTTTAATCCTAAACCCTAAACCCTAAAGCCTAAACCATAAGCCCAAAACCATAAACTATAAATCCTTAACCTATAAACCTTAAAACCTAAACCCTAAACACTAAACCCTAAACCTTAAACCCTAACCCATAAACCCTAAACCCCAAACCCCAAACACTAAACCCTAAACACTAAACACAAGACCCGAAACCCTAACGCACACACACCAAACGCTAAACCATAAACCCTACACACAAAACCTAAAACCCTAAACCATAAACCGTAAACCATAAACCCAAAATCCTTAACGTAAAAGCCAAAATCCTAAACCCTAAACCCTAAACCATAAACCATAAACCAAAAACCATAAACCCTAGACCATAAACCTAAAGCCTAAACCGTAAACCCTAACCCAAAACCCAAAACCCTAAACCTAAACCATAAACCCTAAACATAAACCCATAAACCCTAAACTCCAAATCCTAAACCCCAAACCCTAATTCATAAACCCTAAACCCTAAACCCTAAACCCAAAACCCTAATCCCTTAATCGTAAACCATAAACCATAAACCATAAACCCTAAACCATAAACCTAAACCATAAACCCTAAACCCTAAACCATAAAACCTAAACCCTAAACCATAAACCCTAAGCCCAGACCCCCAAACCCTAAACCTAAACCATAAACCCTAAAACATAAACCCAAAACCCTAAACTATAAATCATAAACCCTGAATCCAAAACCCTAAACCCTAAACATTAAACTGAAAACCCAAGGCCCTAAACCCTAAACCATAAAACCTAAACCATAATCCCTAATCCACAAACCCTAAACCATATTCGCTAAACTAGAAACCCTAAATTCTAAACCCTAAACCCTAAACCCTAAACCATAAGCCCCTAACATTAAACCCCAAACCATAAACATTTTATCCTAAACCCTAAACCCTCAACCTTAAACCCGAATCCCTAAATTCCGAATCCTAAACCCCAAACCCTAAAGCATAAACCCTAAACCCTAAACCATAAACCATAAACACTAAACCCTAAACCCAAAACCCTAAACTCTAAACCCTAAACCCTAAACCTTAAACCATAAACCATAAACCGTAAGCCCTAAATAATAAAACCTAAACCTTAAACACTTAACCACAAACCCTAAACCATAAATCCTAAACCCTAAACCATAAACCCAAAATTCTAAGCCCTAATCCAAAAACCATAAATCCTAAATCCTAAACCCTTAAACCCTAAACCCTTAACCACAAATCCTAATCCATAAATCCTAAACCCTAAACCCTAAACCCAAAATTCTAAGCCCTAATCCATAAAACATAAACCCTAAATCCTAAACCCTTAACCATAAACCATAAACCCTATACCCTAAACCATAAACCCGAAACCCTAAACCCAAAAAAAACCTTTAATCTTAAACTCTAAAACCTAATCCTTAAACCCCAATCCCTAAACTCCAAATCCTAAACCCCAAACCCTAATCCATAAACCCTAAATCTTAAACCCTAAACCCAAAACCATAATCCCTTAATCGTAAACCATAAACCATAAACCATAAACCATAAACCCTAAACCATAAAACCTAATCCCTAAACCATAAACCCTAAACCCAAAACCCTAAACCCCAAACCTAAACTATAAACCCTAAAACATAAACCGAAAACCCTAAACTATAAATCATAAACCCTGAATCCGAAACCCTAAACCTTAAACATTAAACCAAAAACCCAAAGCCCTAAACCCTAAACCATAAAACCTAAACCATATTCCCTAAACTAGAAACCCTAAATCCTAAACCTTAAATCCTAAATCCTAAACCCTAAACCCTAAACCCTAAATCATAAGCCCCTAACACTAAACCCCAAACCATAAACCTTTAATCCTAAACCCTAAACCCTAAACCCTAAACCCGAATCCCTAAATTCCGAATCCTAAACCCCAAACCCTAAAGCATAAACCCTAAACCATAAACCATAAACCATAAACACTAAACCCTAAACCCAAAACCCTAAACTCTAAACCCTAAACCCTAAACCTTAAACCATAAACCATAAACCGTAAGCCCTAAATAATAAAACCTAAACCCTAAACACTTAACCATAAACACTAAACCATAAATCCTAAACCCTAAACCCTAAACCCAAAATTCTAAGCCCTAATCCATAAACCATAAACCTTAAATCCTAAACCCTAAACCCTAAACCCTAAACCCGAATCCCTAAATTTTGAATCCTAAACCCCAAACCCTAAAGCATAAACCATAACCCTTAAACCATAAACCATAAACCCTAAACCCAAAACCCTAAACTCTATACCCTAAATCCTAAACCTTAAACCATAAACCATAAACCGTAAGCCCTAAATAATAAAACCTAAACCCTAAACGCTTAACCACAAACCCTAAACCATAAATCCTAAACCCTAAACCCTAAACCCAAAATTCTAAGCCCTAATCCATAAACCATAAACCTTAAATCCTAAACCCTTAACCCTAAACCATAAACCCTAAATTCTAAACCATAAACACCAAACCCTAAACCCAAAAAAAACCTTTAATCCTAAACTCTAAACCCTAAACCTTAAACCCATATCCATGAACTCCAAATTCTAAACTGTAAACCCTAATCCATAAACCCTAAACCCTAAACACTAAACCATAAACCGTAAACACTAAGCTACAGGCCACAACCGTAAGCACTAAACTACAAACCACAAAACCTAAACCCCAAAGCCTAAACCCCAACCCACAATCACCAAAACCTAAAGCACAAATCCTAAACCCTAAACCCTAACCCATAAACACCAAACCCTAAACCATAAACCCTAAACCCTAAATAATAAACCCTAAACCCGAAAACCCTAACCCACACACGAAACCCTAAACCGAAAACCCTAAATCATAAACCCTTAACCATAAACCTTAAACTCTAAACCCTAAACCCAAAACTATAAACCCTAAACCATAAACTTTAAACCCAAAATCCTAAACCCTAAACCATAAACCATTAACCCTAAATGCAAAACCCAAAACCCTAAACCCTAAACCGTAAACAATAAACCATAAACCATAGACCCTAAACCAAAAAACCTAAACCCTAAACCCAAAACCCAAAACCCTAAAACGTAAACCTTAAACAATAAACCTAAACCCTAAACACTAAACCCAAAACAATAAACCCAAAACCCAAAACCCAAATCCCTAAACCCTAACCCACACACCAAACACTAACCGAAAACCCTAAATCATAAACCTTTAACCATAAACCCTAAACATTAAATCCTAAATCCTAAACCATAAACTCTAAACCCAAAATTCTAAACCCTAAACCATAAACCATAAACCATAAACCATAAACGCTAAACCCGAAACTGTAAACCATAAACCATAAACCATAAATCGTAAACCATAAAACCTAAACCTTAAATCGTAAACCCTGAATCAAAAATCCTAAACCCTAAACCTAAACCATAAACCCTAAACCTAAACCCCAAACCCTAAAGTGTAAACCCTAAACCATAAACCATAAAGCCTAAAAAGTAAACCCTAACACCTAAACCCTAAACCCCAAACCCTATACCCTAAACCCTAAATCCTAAACCCTAACCCACAAACACTAAACACTAAACCATAAACCATAAACTCTAAACCTTAAACCCTAAACCCTAAACCATGAACCATAAATCCTAAACCCAAACCCTAAACCCCAATCCACAAACACCAAACCCTAAAACACAAATTCTAAACCCTAAACCCTAGACCTTAAACCATAAACCGGAAACCTAAAACCCAAACCCTAACCCACACACACCAAACCCTAAACCATAAACCCTAAACCATAAACTCTTAATCATAATCCCTAAACCCCAAGCCCTAAAACCTAAACCATAAACCATAAACCCTATACCATAAACCATTAACAATAAACCCTAAACCCTAAACCCTAAACTATAAACCATAAACCATAAACTATAAATCCTAAACCCTAAATACAAAACGCAAAACACAAAACCCAAAACCCTAAACCATAAACCATAAACCATAAACCCTAAACCATAAAACCTAAACCCTAAATCGTAAACCGTAAACACTAAACCATAAACCCTAAACCCTAAGCCTAAACCATGAACGATAAACCCAAAATCCTAAACCATAAATCATAAACCCTGAATCCTAAACCCTAAACGCTAAACCTTAAAGCCTAAACCATAATCCATAAACCCTAAACCCAAAACCCTAAACACTAAAACCCTAAACACTAAAACCCTAAACCTTAAACCATAAGCCATAAACCTTAAACCCTAAACCAGAAATCCTAAACCATAAAACCTATTCACTAAACTCGAAACCTAAACCTCTAACTCTAAACCCTAAACCCTAAACCGTAAACCCCAAACACTAAACCCTAATCCATAGATCCTAAACCCTAAACCATAAAACATAAACCATAAACCTTAAATCCTAAATCACACACCCTAAACCCTAAACCACAAACCCTAAATCTAAACCCTAAGGCCTGAACCCTAAACCCCAAACCATAAACCTTAAACCCTAAACCCTAAATCCTAAACCCTAAACCATAAACCCTAAACACAAAACCCTAAACCATAAGTCCAAAACCATAAACTGTAAGCCTTAAACCCCAAACCCAAAACCCTAAACCCTATACCCCTAAACCCTAAACCCTAAACCACAAAACATAAAACCTAAATCCTAAACCCCAAACAAAAAACCTAAAACAATAAACAACAAACCCTAACCATAAACCCTAAATCCTAAACCCCAAACCCTAAAACCTAAACCATAAACCCTAAACCCTAAACCATAAACCCTAAACCATAAGTCCAAAACCATAAACCGTAATCCGTAAAACATAAACCATAAATCCTAAACCCCAAAACCTAAACCCTAACCTGCACACACCAAACCCTAAAACACAAATCCTAAACCCTAAACCCAAACCCACAAACACCAAACCCTAAAGCTTAGACATAAACCCTAAAGCCTAAACCATAAACCATAAACCAAAAACCCAAAACCCAAAAACCTAAATCCTAACCAACACACCAAACCGTAAACCATAAACAATAAACCATAAACCCTTAACCATAAACTCTAAACCCTAAACCCTAAACCCTAAACTCTGAAACCCAAAATCCTAAACCCTAAACCATGAACCATGAACCATAAACCATAAACCATAAACCCTAAACGCAAAACCCAAAATCCTAAACCCTAAACCCTAAACCGTAAACCGTAAATCATAAACCAAAAACCCTAACCCATGAAACATAAACCCTAAATCGTAAACCCTAAACCTAAAAGCTTAAACCTTAAACCTAAACCATAAACCCTAAACCCTAAACCAAAAACCCTAAACTATAAATCATAAACCATGAATCCTAAACCCTAAACCATAATCCATAGACCCTAATCCCAACACCCTAAACCTTAAACCTTAAACCCTAAACCATAAACAATAAACCCTAAACCATAAAACCTAAACCATAATCCCTAAATCACAAACCCTAAACCAAAAACCCTAAACCATACACCCTAAATCCTAAACCCTAATGCCTAAACCCTAATCCCTAAACCATAAACCCCAAACCCTAAACCCCAACCCAAAAACCTTTAATCATAAACCCTAAAAACTAATCCCTAAACCCCAATCCCTAAATTCCAAATCCTACACCCCATACCCTAAACGATAAACCCTAAGCCATAAATCATAAACAGTAAAACCTAAAACATAAACCCTAAACCATAAACCCAAAACCCAAAACCCTAAACCTTAAACCCTAACCCATAAACCATAAATCCCTAACCCTAAACCCAAAACCCAAAATCCTAAACCTTAACCCACAATCACTAAACTCAAAACACTAAACCCTAAACCTAAAAACGCTTCATAAACTCTAAACCCTAAACCCTAAACCCTAATCCATAAACCATAAACCTAAAACCCAACCCATAAACACCAAACCCTAAAACATAAATCCTAAACCTTAAACCCTAACCCATAAACACCAAACCCTAAACTCTAAACCCTAAACTAAAAACCCTAAACCCTAACCAACACACACCAACCCTATACCATAAACCCTAAACCATAAACTCTTAACCATAAACCCTAAACACTAAACCATAAACCCTAAACCCTAAACCCTAAACCATAAATCCTAAACCCTAAACCATAATCCTTAAACCATAAACCCTAAACCCTAAACACAAAATTGTAAATCCTAAACCATAAACCATAAACCATAAACCATAAACTCTAAACCCTAAACCATAAATCATAAACCCAAAACCCTAAACCCTAAATCCTAAACCGTAAACCATAAATGATAAACCAAAAACCCTAAACCATGAAACATAAACCCTAAATCGTAAACCCTACACCTAAAAGCTTAAACCTGAAACCTAAACCATAAATCCTAAACCCTAAACCAAAAACCCTAAACTATAAATCATAAACCATGAATCCTAAACCCTAAACCATAATCCATAGACCCTAAACCCAAAACCCTAAATTCAAACCCTAAACTTTAAACCCTAAACTATAAACAATAAACCCTAAACCATAAAACCTAAACCATAATCCCTAAACCACAAACCCTAAACCATAAACCCTAAACCATAAAGCCTAAATCCTAAACCCTAATGCCTAAACCCTAATCGCTAAACCTAAACACTAACCTCAACAACTAAAGCCTAAACCCTAAACTATAAACCGTAAACCCCAAACCATAAACCATCAACCTCAAAATATAAACCTTACACACTAAACCCTAAACCACAAACACTAAAGCATAAACCCTAAATTATAAACCCTAAACCCTAAACCCCAAACCATAAACTTTAAACCTAAAACCCTACACCCTACACCCTACACCACAAACCCTAAAGACAAAACCCTAAACCATATACCCTCAACCCCAAACTGTAAACCCTAAACCCTAAACCCAAACCATAAACCATAAAGCCTAAACCCTAAAACCTAATCCCTAAACCCTAAAGCATAAACCTTAAACCCTTAAACACAAACCCTAAACCCTAAACCCTAACCCTAAATCTTAAATCCAAATCCCTAACCCATACACCCTAAATCATAAACTCCAAACCCTAAAGACTAAAACCTACACTATAACCCTAAACCCTAAACCGTAAACCCTCAACCCCAAACCATAAAACCTAAACCCTAAACCCTAAACCATAAACCACAAACCCTAAATCCTACACCCTAAACCCTAAAGCATAAATCCTTAACCCCAAACCATAAACCTTAAACCCTAAACCCTACACCGTAAACCCTGAACCACAAACCTTAAAGTCTAGACCATAAACCATAAATCTTCAACCCCAAATAATAAACCCTAAACCCTAAACCATACACCCTAAACCCTAAACCCTAAATCCTAAAATCTAAACCAAAAATCATCAAACCTAAACCCTAAACCCTAAACCACAAACCCTAAACCCTAACCCTTAAACCCTTAACCCAAACCATAAACACTAAACGCTAATCCATACACCCTAAACAATAGACCCCAAACTCTAAAGACTAAAACCTACACTATAAATCCTAAACCCTAAACCATAAACCCTCAACCCCAAACCATAAACCCTAAATCGTAAACCTTACACCCTAAACCCTAAACCACAAACCTTAAACCCTAAATCATAAACCTTCAATCCCAAACCGTAAACCCTAAACCCTAAACCATATACCACAAACCCTAAATCCTACACACTAAACCCTAAACCATAAACCTTAAACCCTACACCCTACAACCTAAACCCTAAACCACAAATCTTAAAGCCTAAACCCTAAACCATAAACCCTTAACCACTAACCAAGACCCTAAACCCTAGGCCCTACATCATAAACCCTAAATACTAAATGTTAAACCATAAGCACTAAACCCTAAACCCTAAACCCTAAACCCTAAACCCTAAACCCTATACCCCTAAACCCTAAACCCTAAACCACAAAACATAAAACCTAAATCCTAAACCCCAAACAAAAAACCTAAAATAATAAACAACAAACCCTAACCATAAACCCTAAATCCTAAACCCCAAACCCTAAAACCTAAACCACAAAACCATAAACCCTAAACCATAAACCCTAAACCATAAGTCCAAAACCATAAACCGTAATCCGTAAAACATAAACCATAAATCCTAAACCCCAAAACCTAAACCCTAACCCGCACACTCCAAACCCTAAAACACAAATCCTAAACCCTAAACCCAAACCCACAAACACCAAACCCTAAAGCTTAGACATAAACCCTAAAGCCTAAACCATAAACCATAAACCAAAAACCCAAAACCCAAAAACCTAAATCCTAACCAACACACCAAACCGTAAACCATAAACAATAAACCATAAACCCTTAACCATAAACTCTAAACCCTAAACCCTAAACCCTAAACTCTGAAACCCAAAATCCTAAACCCTAAACCATGAACCATAAACCGTAAACCATAAACCATAAACCCTAAACGCAAAACCCAAAATCCTAAACCCTAAACCCTAAACCGTAAACCATAAATCATAAACCAAAAACCCTAAACCATGAAACATAAACCCTAAATCGTAAACCCTAAACCTAAAAGCTTAAACCTTAAACCTAAACCATAAATCCTAAACCCTAAACCAAAAACCCTAAACTATAAATCATAAACCCTGAATCTTAAACCCTAAACCATAATCCATAGACCCTAAACCCAACACCCTAAACCTTAAACCTTAAACCCTAAACCATAAACAATAAACCCTAAACCATAAAACCTAAACCATAATCCCTAAATCACAAACCCTAAACCAAAAACCCTAAACCATAAACCCTAAATCCTAAACCCTAATGCCTAAACCCTAATCCCTAAACCATAAACCCCAAACCCTAAACTCCAACCCAAAAACGTTTAATCATAAACCCTAAAAACTAATCCCTAAACCCCAATCCCTAAATTCCAAATCCTACACCCCAAACCCTAAACGATAAACCCTAAGCCATAAATCATAAACAGTAAAACCTAAAACATAAACCCTAAACCATAAACCCAAAACCCAAAACCCTAAACCTTAAACCCTAACCCATAAACCATAAATCCCTAACCCATAAACCATAAATCCCTAACCCTAAACCCAAAACCCAAAATCCTAAACCTTAACCCACAATCACTAAACTCAAAACACTAAACCCTAAACCCAAAAACGCTAAATCATAAACTCTAAACCATAAACCCTAAACCCTAATCCATAAACCATAAACCTAAAACCCAACCCATAAACACCAAACCCTAAAACATAAATCCTAAACCTTAAACCCTAACCCATAAACACCAAACCCTAAACTCTAAACCCTAAACTAAAAACCCTAAACCCTAACCAACACACACCAACCCTATACCATAAACCCTAAACCATAAACTCTTAACCATAAACCCTAAACACTAAACCATAAACCCTAAACCCTAAACCCTAAACCATAAATCCTAAACCATAAACCATAATCCTTAAACCATAAACCCTAAACCCTAAACACAAAATTGTAAACCCTAAACCATAAACCATAAACCATAAACCA
This sequence comes from Arachis duranensis, assembly GCF_000817695.3. Classification (NCBI taxonomy): domain Eukaryota; kingdom Viridiplantae; phylum Streptophyta; class Magnoliopsida; order Fabales; family Fabaceae; genus Arachis; species Arachis duranensis. The sequence continues at coordinate 41,968,621 of NC_029775.3, forward strand.
TAAACTCTAAACCCTAAACCATAAATCATAAACCAAAAACCCTAAACCCTAAACCCTAAACCGTAAACCATAAATGATAAACCAAAAACCCTAAACCATGAAACATAAACCCTAAATCGTAAACCTTAAACCTAAAAGCTTAAACCTGAAACCTAAACCATAAATCCTAAACCATAAACCAAAAACCCTATACTATAAATCATAAACCATGAATCCTAAACCCTAAACCATAATCCATAGACCCTAAACCCAAAACCCTAAATTCTAACCCTAAACCATAAACAATAAACCCTAAACCATAAAACCTACCCTCAACCCTAGACACTACACCCTAAACCCAAAACCACAAACCATAAACACTAAACCATAAACCTTCAACCCAAACCATACACCCTAAACCCTATAAACCTAAACACTAACCTCAACAACTAAAGCCTAAACCCTAAACTATAAACCGTAAACCCCAAACCATAAACCATCAACCTCAAAATATAAACCTTACACACTAAACCCTAAACCACAAACACTAAAGCATAAACCCTAAATTATAAACCCTAAACCCTAAACCCCAAACCATAAACTTTAAACCTAAAACCCTGCACCCTACACCCTACACCACAAACCCTAAAGACAAAACCCTAAACCATATACCATCAACCCCAAACTGTAAACCCTAAACCCTAAACCCAAACCATAAACCATAAAGCCTAAACCCTAAAACCTAATCCCTAAACCCTAAAGCATAAACCTTAAACCATTAAACACAACCCCTAAACCCTAAACCCTAACCCTAAATCTTAAATCCTAAACCCTAAACCATTAACCATAAAGCCTAAATCCTAAACCGTAAAAAGTAAACCACAAACACTAAACCCTAAACCCTAAACTATAAATCCTAAACCCTCAACCATAAACGCTCAACCCCAAATCATAAACCCTAAACCATAAACAATACACCATAAACCCTAAACCACAAACCCTAAAGCCTAAACCCTAAACCGTAAACCCTTAACCCCAAACCATAAATCCAAATCCCTAACCCATACACCCTAAATCATAAACTCCAAACCCTAAAGACTAAAACCTACACTATAACCCTAAACCCTAAACCGTAAACCCTCAACCCCAAACCATAAAACCTAAACCCTAAACCCTCAACCATAAACCACAAACCCTAAATCCTACACCCTAAACCCTAAAGCATAAATCCTCAACACCAAACCATAAACCTTAAACCCTAAATCCTACACCGTAAACCCTAAACCACAAACCTTAAAGTCTAAACCATAAACCATAAACCTTCAACCCCAAATAATAAACCCTAAACCCTAAACCCTAAACCATACACCCTAAACCCTAAACCCTAAATCCAAAAATCTAAACCAAAAATCATCAAACCTAAACCCTAAACCCTAAACCACAAACCCTAAAGCCCAAACACTAAACCCTAAACCCTAACCCTTAAACCCTTAACCCAAACCATAAACCCTAAATGCTAACCCATACACCCTAAACAATAGACCCCAAACTCTAAAGACTAAAACCTACACTATAAATCCTAAACCCTAAACCATAAACCCTCAACCCCAAACCATAAACCCTAAATCGTAAACCTTACACCCTAAACCCTAAACCACAAACCTTAAACCCTAAATCATAAACCTTCAATCCCAAACCGTAAACCGTAAACCCTAAACCATATACCACAAACCCTAAATCCTACACACTAAACCCTAAACCATAAACCTTAAGCCCTACACCCTACAACCTAAACCCTAAACAACAAATCTTAAAGCCTAAACCCTAAACCTAAACCCTTAACCACTAACCAAGACCCTAAACCCTAAACCCTACATCATAAACCCTAAATACTAAACGTTAAACCATAAGCACTAAACCCTAAACCCTAAACCCTAAACCCTAAACCCTAAACCCTAAACCATAAACCCTAAACCACAATCCCTAAAGCCTAAACCCTAACCACAAACCATAAACACCTAACCACAAATCATAAACCATAAACCCTAAACCTGCACCCTAAACCATAAACCACAAATCCTAAAGCCGAAACCCTAAACCAGAAACCCTCAACCCAAACCATAAACCCTAAACGCTAAGCCCTAAACCCTACACCCTAAACCCTTAACCTCAAACCCTAAAGCCTAAACCCTAAACTATAAACCCTCAACACCAAACCATAAACCCTAATCCATAAATCCTACACCATAAATCCTAAACCCTAAACCCTAAACCCTCAACCCCAAACCATAAACCTTAAACCCTAAATCCTACACTCTAAACCCTAAACCACAAACCCTAAACCCTAAACTCTAAACCCCAAACCATAAACCCGAAATCCTAAACCATAAACCATAAACCATACACCGTAAACCATAAACCACAAACCCTAAAGCCTAAACCTTAAACTATAAACTGAATATCCTACACCATAAACACTCAAACCCAAACCATAAACCCTACACCCTAAACCATAAACCACAAATGCTTAAGCCTAAACCCTAAGCCCTAAACCATAAAGCCTAAACCCTAAAGCCCATACCCTAAACCTAAAATCTAAACCCGAACCCCTAAAGCCTAAACCCTAAACCATAAAGCCTAAATCCTAAGCCACAAACACTAAACTCTAAACCCCAAACCATAAATCCTAAACCCAAAACCCAAAACCTTACACCCTAAACCCCAAAGCACAAACCCTAAAGCCTAAACCCTAAACCATAAACCCTCAACCCCTAAACCCTAAACCCTAAAACATAAACCATAAAGCCTAAATTCTAAACCCTAAACCCTACATCCTAAAACCCTAAACCATAAACCCTAAACCCAAAAACATAATCCGTAAAGCCCAAACACTAAACCCTAAACCCAAAAACATAATCCCTAAAGCCCAAACACTAAACCCTAAACCATAAACCCTAAACCCTAAACCCTAAACTGTAAACCCTAAACCCTAAATCTTAAATCTAAAACCCTAAATCCTAAACCATACACCCTAAAGCCTAAACCCTAAACCACAAACGCTTAACCCCAAACCATAAACCCGAAATCCTAAACCTTACACCGTAAACCCTAAAAAATAAGCCCTAAAACCTAAATCTTAAATTATAAACAATTAACCCCAAAACATAAACCCTAAAGCATAAACCCTAAATCGTAAAACCTAAACAATAAATCACAAACACTAAAGCCTAAACCCTAAACCCTAAACCCCAAACCATAAACCCTAAACCCCAAACCATAAACCCTAAACCTAAAAGCCTACACCCTAAACCCTAAACCACAAACCCTAAACACTAAACCCTAAACCATAAACCGTCAACCCCAAACTATAAACCCTAAACCTTATACCCTAAACCCTAATCCAAAAACCCTAAACCCAATACACAAAACCCTAAACCACAAACACTAAAGCCAAAACCTTAAACTATAAACCATAAACCCTAAACCATAAATGATCAATTCCAAACCATAAACCCTAAACATTAAACACTACACCGTAAATGCTAAACCACAAACCCTAAAGCCTAAACCCTAAACCATAAATCCTTAACCCCGAACCATAAACCCTAAACACTAACCCATACCCCCTAAACCATAAACCATAAACCCTATAGAGTAAACCTTAATCTATAAACCCTAAACCCTAACCCTTAACCCCTCAACCCCAAACCATAAACCCTAAACCCTAATCCCTACAACTTAAACCCTAAACTGCAAACACTAAACCCTAAACCATAAACCTTCAACCCCAATCCATAAACCTTAAACACTAAACCCTAAATCATAAACCCTAAACCACAAATACTAAACCTTAAATCGTCAACCCTAAACCCGAAATCCTAAACCACAAACCCTAAAGCCCAAACACTAAACCCAAACTCTAAACCCTAAATCCTAAACCCTAAGCCCTAAACCCCAAACACTAAAGCCTAAACATTAAGCCCTAAAGCCTAAACCCTAACCACAAACACTAAAGCCTAAACCCTAAACTATAAACTCTAAACCCAAACCCATAAACCCTCAACCCCAAACCATAAACCCTAAATCCTAAACCTACACCTAAACCGTAAACCAGAAACCCTAAACCGTAAAACCTAAACCCTAAACCACAAACACTACACCCTAAACCATAAACCACAAATCCTAAAGCCTAATTCCTAAACCATAAACCACAAACCCTAAAGCCTAAACCCTAAACCATACACCCTAAATCCTAAACCATAAACCCTAAACACTAATCCCTTAACCATATACCATAAACCCTCAACCCTAAACCCTAAACCCTAAACCCTAAACCCTAAACCCTAAACACTAAACCATAAACCTTTAACCCCAACTTATAAAACCTAAACCCTAAACCCTAAACACTAAACCATAAACCCTCAACCCTAACACATAAACCTTCAACCCTAGACCCTACACCCTAACCCCAAAACCACAAACCCTAAACTCTAAACCATAAACCTTCAACCCCAAACAATAAACCCTAAACCCTAATACCTAAACCCTACACCCTAAACCATAAATCACAAACCCTAAAGCCTAAACCCTAAAGTATAAACCATAAACCCTAAAGCATAAACCCTCAACACCAAACCATAAACATTAAACCCTAAACCCTAAACCACAAACCTTAAAGCCTAAACTCCAAACCATAAACCTTAAACCCAAAACCATAAAACTTAAACCCTGAACCATACACCTTAAACCATAAACCATAAACCCTAAATCCACAACCCTAGCCTAAACCATAAACCACAAACCCTAAAGCCTAAACCCTAAACCATAAACCATCAACCCCAAACCATAAACACTAAACCAAAAACCCTAAACCCTAAACCAAAAACCCTAAACCCAATACCCTAAACCCTAAACCATATACACTAAAGCCTAAACCCTAAACTATAACCCTAAAATCTAAACCATAAATGATCAATTCTAAACCATAAACCCTAAACACTAAACACTACACCCTAAACGCTAAACCACAAACCCTAAAGCCTAAACCTTAAACCATAAATCCTTAACATCGAACCTTAAACCTTAAACACTAACCCATACCCCCTACACCATAAACCACAAACCCTAAAGAGTAAACCCTAAACTATAAATCCTAAACCCTAACCCATAATGCCTCAACCCCAAATCATAAACCCTAAACCCTATTCCCTACAACTTAAACCCTAAATCGCAAACCCTAAACCCTAAACCAAAAACCTTTAACCTCAATCCATAAACCATAAACCTTAAACCATAAACCTTAAAGCCCAAACACTAAACCCAAACCCTAAACCCTAAATGCTAAACCCTAAACCCTAAACCCCAAACCCTAAAGCCTAAACCTTAAGCACTAAAGCCTAAACCCTAACCATAAGCACTAAATCCTAAACCCTAAACTATAAACTCTAAACCCAAAGCCATAAACCCTCAACCCCAAACCATAAACCCTAAATCCTAAACCTACAGCCTAAACCCTAAACCAGAAACCCTAAACCGTAAAGCCCAAACCCTAAACCATAAATATTACACCATAAACCATAAACCATAAACCCTAAAGCCTAATCCCTAAACCATAAAGCCTCAACCCCAAACCATAAACCCTAAACCCCAAATCATAAACGCTAAACACTAATCCCTTAACCATAAACCATAAACCCTAAACAATTAACCACAAACCTTAAAGACCAAATACTAAACCTTAAATGCTAAACCCTAAACTCTAAAACCTAAAGCCTAAAGCCTAAAGCCTAAACCCCAACCACTAAAGCCTGAAACCTAAACTATAAACCGTAAACCCTAAACCATAAATGATCAACTCCAAACCATAAACCCTAAATGCTAAACCACAAACCCTAAAGCCTAAACCCTAAGCCATAAACCCTTAACACCAAACCATAAACCCTAAACTCTAATCCATACCCCCTATACCATAAACCACAAACCCTAAATACTAAACCCTAAATTATAAACCCTAAACCCTAAACCATAAACACTCAACCCCAAACCATAAACCTGAAACCCTTATCCCTACAACCTAAACCCTAAACTGCAAACCCTAAACCATAAACCTTCAATCTAAACCCATAAACCCTAAACCCTAAACCCCTAAACCCTACACCCTTAACCCCAACCCATAAACCCTCAACCCTAGACACTACACCCTAAACCCAAAACCACAAACCATAAACACTAAACCATAAACCTTCAACCCAAACCATACACCCTAAACCCTACACCCTAAACCATAAACCACAAACGCTAAAGCCTAAACCCTAAACTATAAACCCTAAACCCTAAAGCATAAACCCTTAACCCCAAACTATAAACATTAAACCCTAAACCCTACACCCTAAACTCTAAATAACAAACCTTAAAGCCAAAACTCTAAACCATAAACCTTCAACACAAAACCATAAACCCTAAACCTTGAACCATACACCTTAAACTTTAAACCAAAAACCTTAAATCCTAAACCCTAAATCCTCAACCCTAAACCCTAAACCATAAACCACAAATCATAAAGCCTAAACCATAAACCCTAAACGCTAAAGCCTAAACCCTAAGCCCAAACCATATCCATAAACACTAAAGCCTAAACCCTAAACCCTAAACCATAAGCCTTCAATTTTAACGCATAAACCCTAAATCATAAACCCTACACCCTAAACCCTAAACCACAAACCCTAAAACGTAAAGCCTAAACCATAAACCACAAACACCAAGGCCTAAGCACTAAATTATAAACCCTAAACACTAAACCCTAAACCCATAAACCATAAACCCTAAACCCAAAACCTTACACTCTAAACCCTAAACCACAAACCCTAAAGCCTAAATCCTAAACCATAAACCCTAAACCTTAAACCATAAACCCTAAACCCTAAACCCTACATCCTAAACCCAAAACCACAAACCTTAAAGCCTAAACCCTAAACCCTAATCCCTAAACCCTAAACAATAATCCCTAAACCCTTAAACACAACCCCTAAAGCCCAAACACTAAACCCTAAACCCTAAACCCGAAAGCCTAAACCCTAAACCAAAAACCCTAAAGCATAAACCTTAAACACTAAAGCCTAAAGCCTAAACCACAAACACTAAAGCCAAAACCCTAAACTATAAACCCTAAACCCATAACCATAAAGCCTCAACCCCAAAGCATAAACCCTAAATCCTAAACCTTACACTCTAAACCCTAAACCACAAACCCTAAACCGTAAAGCCTAAAGCCTAAACCACAAAAACTAAAGCTTAAATCCTAAATTATAAACCATAAATACTAAACCCTAATCCCCAAACCATAAACCCTAAACCCAAAACCCTACACCCTAAACCCTAAACCACAAACCCTAAACCATAAATCCTCAACCCCAAACCATAAACCCTAAACCCTAAACCCTACATCCTAAACCCAAAACCACAAACCCTAAAGCCTAAACCCTAATCCCTAATCCATAAACCCTAAACAATAAAAATTAAACCCTAACCAATAAACATTAAACCCTTAGACACAAACACTAAAGCCTAAACCCTAAACCCTAAACCACAAACTCTAAAGCCAAAAACCCTAAACCCTAAAGCCTAAACCCTAAACCACAAATACTAAAGAGTAAACCCTAAATAATAAAACCTAAAGAGGTCGGCCCTTTGGAAAATTCGAACATTACAATTCGATCTAGGATATGAACAACAAAAAACCCTAAAGCCCAAATACTAAACACTAAACCCTAAACACTAAAGCTTAAACCCTAAACTATAAACCCTAAACCCTAAACCCTACACCATAAACCCAAAACCACCACCGTAAAGCCTAAACCCTAAACCCTAAACCCTAAACCCTAAACCACAAGCTCTAAAGCCTAAAGCATAAACCTAAAGCCTAAACCCTAAACCAGAAACACTAAAGCATAAACCCTAAACTATAAACCCTAAACAGGGTCGGCCCTTTGGGCAAATCGAACCTTACAGTTCGATCCAAGGTATGAATAACCAAATCCCTAAAGCCCAAATACTAAACACGAAACCTTAAACAAAAAAGCCTAAAGCCTAAACCATAAACCCTAAACACTAAACAATAAACCTTCAACCCTAAATCATAAACCCTAAATCCTACACCCTAAACCCTAAACACTAAACCATAAACCCTAACCCTAAACACTAAACAATAAACCCTAAACACTAAACCCTAAACCATAAACCCTAAACATTGAACCTTAAACCCTAAATCCTAAACCACACACCCTAAAGCCCAAACACTAAACCATAAACCCTCAACCACAAACTATAAACCCTGAAACCCTAAAACATAAACCACAAACCCTAAAGACTAAACCCTAAACTATAAATCCTAAACCCTAAACCATAAACCTTTAACCCAAACCATAAATCCTAAACCCTAAACCTGACACGATACACCCTAAATCCTAAACCCTAAATCATCAACGCTAAGCCCTAAACCTTAAAACACAAACCCTAAAGCCCAAACTTTAAACCCTAAACCCTAAGCCCTAAAGCCTAAACCCTAAAACCTAAATCCTAAACCCTAAACCCTAAACCCTTAGCCCTAAAGACTAACCCCTAACCACAAACAGTAAACCTTAACCCTAAACCCTACATCATAAACCCTCAACCCTAAACCATAAACCCTAAATCGGAAACCCTACACCATAAACCCTAAACCACAAACCCTAAACCGTAAAGCCTAAACCCTAAACTACAAACAATAAAGCTTAAACCCTAAAATATAAATTCTAAACACGAAACTCTAAACCCCAAACCATAAACCCAAAACCCAAAACCATACACCCTAAACCTTGAACCATGAAACCTAAACCCTAAACCCTAAACCCCAAACCATAAACCGTAAACCCTAAACCATAAACCGTAAACCCTAAACCTTACACACTAAACTAAAAACCCTAAAGCCTACCCTAAACTATAAACCCTAAAACAAACCCTAAAGCCCAAACACTAAACCCTAAACCATAAACCCTAAACCATAACCCTAAACCCTAAACCCTAAAGCCTAAACCCTAAACTATAAACTCTAAAGCCTAGACCCAAAACCGTAAACCCGATACCAAAAACGGTCAACACCAAACCATAAACCCTTAACCCCTAACCTAAACAACCTTTAACCCTATACCACAAACCGGGAATCCTAAACGCTAAACCGTAAACCCTCAACCCCAAACCCAAAGCCCTAAATCCTATACCTTAAACGCTAAACCACAAACCCTAAAGCCTAAACCTAAACTACAAACCATAAACCCTAAACTATAAACCCTCAACCCCAAACCATAAATCCTAAACCCTAAACTCTACACCCTAAATCGTAAACCACAAACCCTAAATCCTAAACCCTAAACCCTACACCTTAAACCCTAAACCTTAAACCCTAAACCATAAACCCTAAACCACAAACCCTAAAGCCCAAACCATAAACCCTAAACCACAACCCCTAAACCCCCAACCTTAAACCACAAACCTTAAACCCAAACCTCAAACCCTAAAGCCCAAACCCTAAATCATAAATCTTAAAGCCCAAACCCTAAAGCCCTAAACCATTAACCCTAAACCACAAACACTAAACCCTAAACCACAAACCCTAAAGCCCAAACCCTAAACCCTAAACCATAACCCCTAAATCCTCAACCCCAAACCGCAAACCCTAAAATCCTAAAACCCTAAAACATAAACCACAAACCCTAAAGACTAAACCCTAAACTATAAATCCTAAACCCTAAACCATAAACCTTTAACCCAAACCATAAATCCTAAACCCTAAACATGACACGATACACCCTAAACCCTAAACCCTAAATCCTAAACCCTAAATCATCAACGCTAAGCCCTAAACCTTAAAACACAAACCCTAAAGCCCAAACTTTAAACCGTAAACCCTAAGCCCTAAAGCCTAAACCCTAAAACCTAAATCCTAAACCCTAAACCCTAAACCCTTAGCCCTAAAGACTAACCCCTAACCACAAACAGTAAACCTTAACCCTAAACCCTACATCATAAACCCTCAACCCTAAACCATAAACCCTAAATCGGAAACCCTACACCATAAACCCTAAACCACAAACCCTAAACCGTAAAGCCTAAACCCTAAACTACAAACACTAAAGCCTAAACCCTAAAATATAAATTCTAAACACGAAACTCTAAACCCCAAACCATAAACCCAAAACCCAAAACCATACACCCTAAACCTTGAACCATGAAACCTAAACCCTAAACCCCAAACCATAAACCGTAAACCCTAAACCATAAACCGTAAACCCTAAACCTTACACCCTAAACTAAAAACCCTAAAGCCTACCCTAAACTATAAACCCTAAAGCAAACCCTAAAGCCCAAACACTAAACCCTAAACCCTAAACCCTAAACCCTAAAGCCTAAGCCCTAAACTATAAACTCTAAAGCCTAGACCCAAAACCGTAAACCCGATACCAAAAACGGTCAACACCAAACCATAAACCCTTAACCCCTAACCTAAACAACCCTTAACCCTATACCACAAACCGGGAATCCTAAACGCTAAACCGTAAACCCTCAACCCCAAACCCAAAGCCCTAAATCCTATACCTTAAACGCTAAACCACAAACCCTAAAGCCTAAACCTAAACTACAAACCATAAACCCTAAGCTATAAATCCTCAACCCCAAACCATAAATCCTAAACCCTAAACTCTACACCCTAAATCGTAAACCACAAACCCTAAATCCTAAACCCTAAACCCTACACCTTAAACCCTAAACCTTAAACCCTAAACCATAAACCCTAAACCACAAACCCTAAAGCCCAAACCATAAACCTTAAACCACAACCCCTAAACCCCCAACCTTAAACCACAAACCTTAAACCCAAACCTCAAACCCTAAAGCCCAAACCCTAAATCATAAATCCTAAAGCCCAAACCCTAAAGCCCTAAACCATTAACCCTAAACCACAAACACTAAACCCTAAACCACAAACCCTAAAGCCCAAACCCTAAACCCTAAACCACAACCCCTAAATCCTCAACCCCAAACTGCAAACCCTAAAATCCTAAAACCCTAAAACATAAACCACAAACCCTAAAGCCTAAACCCTAAACTATTAACAATAAACCCTAGACCATAAATCCTCAACCCAAAACGATAAACCTTAAACCCTAAACCCTACACCATACACCCTAAACCAGAAACCTTAAAGCCTAAACCCTAAACCATAAACCTTCAATCCCAAACCATAAACCTTAAACCCTAAATCATAAACCCTAGATACTCAAACCTAAACCCTAAACCATAAACCACAAAACCTAAAGCCCAATAATTAAACCCTAAACCATAATCCTTAAAGCCTAAACCATTGATTCTAAACTCCAAACCCTAAAGCCTAAACCCTAAACACAAACAGGAAAGCCTAAACCCTAAGCTATAAACAATAAACCGCAAACCATAAACCCTCAACCCCAAACCATAAATGTCATAAATCCTAAACCCTACACCCTAAACCCTAAACCACGAACCCTAAATTGTAAAGCCTAAACCTTAAACCACAAACACTAAAGCCTGAACCCTAAATTATAAACCTTAAATCCTAAACTTTAAACCCCAAACCATAAACCCTAAACCCAAAAGCCTACACCTTAAACCCTAAACCACAAACCCTAAAGCTTAAACCCTGAATCATAAACCCTTAACCCCAAACCATAAACCCTAAACCCCAAACCCTACACACTAAACCATAAACCACAAACCCTAAAGCCTAAAGTCTAAACCCTAATCCTTAATCACTAAACCACAAACCCTAAACCCTAAAACATAGACCCTAAAGCCGAAACACTTAACCCTAAACCATAAACCCTAAACCCTAATCCCTAAACCCTAAACCACAAACCCTAAAGCCTAAAGCCTAAACCCTAAAGCCTAAACCATGAACCACAAACACTAAAGCCTAAACCCTAAACCCAAAACAATAAATCTTCAACCCAAAACCATCAACCCTAAACCTTAAACCCTAAACACTAAACACTAAAACCTAAACCCTAACCATAAACACTAAACACTAAACCCTAAATCCTAAACCTTAACGCATAAACCCTAAACCTTAAACCTTAAACCATAAACCCTCAACCCCAAGTTATAAACCCTGAAACCCTAAAGACTAAACCCTAAAATATAAAACCTAAACCCTAAACCATAAACCTTCAACCCCAAACCATAAACCCTAAACCCTAAACATGACACCCTACACCCTAAACCCTAAATACTAAATCCTAAACACTAAATCCTCAACGCTAAACCCTAAACCTTAAACCATAAATCCTTAAGCCCAAACATTAAACCCTAAACCCTAAGTCATAAAGCCTAAACCCTAAATCATAAACCCTAAATCCTACACCCTAAACCCTAAACACTAAACCATAAACCCTAACACTAAACACTAAACAATAAACCCTAAACACTAAACCTTAAACCATAAACCCTAAATCTTGAACCTTAAACCCTAAATCCTAAACCACAAACCCTAAAGCCCAAACACTAAACTATAAACCCTCAACCCCAAACTATAAACCCTGAAACCCTAAAACATAAACCACAAACCATAAAGACTAAACCCTAAACTATAAATCCTAAACCCTAAACCATAAACCTTTAACCCAAACCATAAATCCTAAACCCTAAACCTGACACGATACACCCTAAACCCTAAACCCTAAATCCTAAACCCTAAATCCTCAACGCTAAACCCTAAACCTTAAAACACAAACCCTAAAGCCCAAACTTTAAACCCTAAACTCTAAGCCCTAAAGCATAAACCCTAAAACCTAAATCCTAAACTTTAAACCCTAAACCCTTAGCCCTAAAGACTAACCCCTAACCACAAACACTAAACCTTAACCCTAAACCCTACATCATAAACCCTCAACCCTAAACCATAAACCCTAAATCGGAAACCCTACACCATAAACCCTAAACCACAAACCGTAAACCGTAAAGCCTAAACCCTAAACTACAAACACTAAAGCCTAAACCCTAAAATATAAATTCTAAACACGAAACTCTAAACCCAAAACTATAAACCCAAAACCCAAAACCATACACCCTAAACCTTGAACCATCAAACCTAAACCCTAAACCCTAAACCGTAAATCCTCAACCCCAAACCATAAACCGTAAACCCTAAACCTTACATCCTAAACTAAAAACCCTAAAGCCTACCCTAAACTATAAACCCTAACACAAACCCTAAAGCCCAAACACTAAACCCTAAACCATTACCCTAAACCATAACCCTAAACCCTAAACCCTAAAGCCTAAACCCTAAACTATAAACTCTAAAGCCTAGACCCAAAACCCTAAATCCGAAACCAAAAATGGTCAACACCAAACCATAAACCCTTAACCCCAAACCATAAATCCTAAACCCTAAACCAAACAACCCTTAACCCTATACCACAAACCGGGAATTCTGAACGCTAAACCGTAAACCCTCAACACCAAACCCAAAGCCCTAAATCCTATACCTTAAATGCTAAATCACAAACCCTAAAGCCTAAACCTAAACTACAAACCATAAACCCTAAACTATAAACCCTCAACCCCAAACCATAAATCCTAAACCCTAAACTCTACACCCTAAATCGTAAACCACAAACCCTAAATCCTAAACGCTAAACCCTACACCTTAAACACTAAACCTTAAAACCTAAACCATAAACCCTAAACCACAAACCCTAAAGCCCAAACCATAAACCCTAAACCACAACCCCTAAACCCCCAACCTTAAACCACAAACCTTAAACCCAAACCTCAAACCCTAAAGCCCAAACCCTAAGCCATAAATCCTAAAGCCCAAACCCTAAAGCCCTAAACCCTTAACCCTAAACCACAAACACTAAACCCTAAACCACAAGCCATAAAGCCCAAACCCTAAACCCTAAACCACAACCCCTAAATCCTCAACCCCAAACCACAAACCCTAAAATCCTAATACCCTAAAACATAAACCACAAACCCTAAAGCCTAAACCCTAAACTATTAACAATAAACCCTAGACCATAAACCCTCAACCCAAAATGATAAACCTTAAACCCTAAACCTACACCATACACCCTAAACCAGAAACCTCAAAGCCTAAACCCTAAACCATAAACCTTCAATCCCAAACCATAAACCTTAAACCCTAAATCATACACCCTAAATACTCAAACCTAAACCCTAAACTATAAACCACAAAACCTATGCCCAATAATTAAACCCTAAACCATAAACCCTAAAGCCTAAACCATTGATTCTAAACTCCAAACCCTAAAGCCTAAACCCTTAGACCTAAAGCCTAAACCCTAAACATAAACAGGAAAGCCTAAACCCAAAACTATAAACAATAAACCCCAAACCATAAACCCTCAACCCCAAACCATAAATGTCCTAAATTCTAAACCCTACACCCTAAACCCTAAACCACAAACCCTAAATTGTAAAGCCTAAACCTTAAACCACAAACACTAAAGCCTGAACCCTAAATTATAAACCTTAAACCCTAAACTTTAAACCCCAAACCATAAACGCTAAACCCAAAAGCCTACACCCTAAACCCAAAACCACAAAGCCTAAAGTTTAAACCCTAAATCATAAACCCTTAACCCCAAACCATAAACCCTAAACCCCAAACCCTACACACTAAACCATAAACCACAAACCCTAAAGCCTAAAGTCTAAACCCTAATCCTTAATCACTAAACCACAAACCCTAAACCCTAAAACATAGACCCTAAAGCCGAAACACTTAACCCTAAACCATAAACCCTAAACCCTAATCCCTAAACCCTAAACCACAAACCCTAAAGCCTAAAGCCTAAACCCTAAAGCCTAAACCATGAACCACAAACACTAAAGCCTAAACCCTAAACTATAAACCCTAAACCCTAAACAATAAATCTTCAACCCAAAACCATCAACCCTAAACCCTAAACCCTAAACACTAAACACTAAAACCTAAACCCTAACCATAATCACTAAACACTAAACCCTAAATCCTAAACCTTAACGCATAAACCCTAACCCTTAAACCTTAAACCATAAACCCTCAACCCCAAGTTATAAACCCTGAAATCCTAAAGACTAAACCCTAAAATATAAAACCTAAACCCTAAACCATAAACCTTCAACCCCAAACCATAAACCCTAAACCCTAAACATGACACCCTACACCCTAAACCCTAAACACTAAATTCTAAACACTAAATCCTCAACGCTAAACCCTAAACCTTAAACCACAAATCCTAAAGCCCAAACATTAAACCCTAAACCCTAAGTCATAAAGCCTAAACACTAAACCATAAACCCTAAACCCAAAACCCAAAACCCAAAACCCTATAACCTAAACCCTTAGCCCTAAAGACTAACCCCTAACCACAAACATTAAAGCCTTAACCCTAAAACGTACACCATAAACCATCAACCTTAAACCATAAACCCTAAATCCGAAACCCTACATCATAAAGCCTAAACAACAAACCCTAAACCTTAAAGCCTAAACTCTAAACCACAAACACTAAAGCCTAAACCCAAAATTATAAACCCTAAACACTAAACTCTAAACCCCAAACCATAAAGCCTAAACCCAAAACCATACACCCTAAACCCTGAACCACAAACCCTAAAGCCTAAACCATAAACCCTCAACCCCAAACCATCAACCCTACACACTAAACCCTAAACCAAAAACCCTAAAGCCTAAAGCCTAAACCATAAACCCTAAACCCTAAAACACAAATCGTAAAGCCCAAACACTAGCCCCTAAAACATAAACCCTAAATCATAACCCTAAAACATAAACCTTAAAACCTAACCCTAAACCACAAACTCTAAAGCCTAAACCCCAAAACACTAAAGCCTAAAGCCTAAACCACAAACACTAAAGCCTAAACCCTAAACTATAAACCCTAAACCCGAAACCATAAATGGTCAACCCCGAACCATAAACCCTAAACCCTAAACAATATACCCTAAAGCCTAAACTACAAACCCTAAAGCTTAAACCCTAAACCATAAACCATAAACTATTAACCATAAACCATAAATCATAAACCCTAACCTAAACACCCTTAACCCTAAACCACAAACCCTAAAGCCTAAACACTAACCCGTAAGCCCCTAACCCCAAACCCAAAGCCCTAAACCCTAAACCATATACTCTAAACCCTAAACCACAAACTGTAAAGCATAAACCCTAAACTATAAACCATAAACCCTAAACTATAAACTATCAACCATAAACCATAAACCCTAAACCCTTAACCTTACACCATAAACCCACAACCACAAACTCAAAATCCTAAACCCTAAACCCTAAACCTTAAACCCTAAACTTTAAACCATAAACCCTAAACCCTAAAGCCCTAAACCCTCAACCCCAAACCATAAAACCAGAAAACCTAAAACATAAACAACAAACCTGAAACCCAAACCACAAACCCTAAAGCCCAAACCCTGAACCATAAACCCTAAGGCTCAAACCCGAAAGCCTTAAACCCTTAACTCTAAACCACAAACACTTAACCCTAAACCACAAAGCCTAAAGCCCAAACCCTAAACCCGAAATCACAACCCCTAAACCCTCAACACCAAACCAGAAACCCTAAAACCTTAAAACATTAACCACAAACACTAAAGCCTAAACCCTAAACTATAAACAATAAACCCTAAACCATAAACCCTAAACCCAAACCGTAAACCCTAAACCATAAACCCTATGCCCTAAAGCCTAAACCATGAACCATAAACCCTAAACTCTAAACCCTAAACCCTTAGCCCTAAAGACTATCCCCTAACCACAAACACTAAAGCCTTAACCCTAAACCCTAAACCCTAAACCCTAACCATCAATCCTAAACCATAAACCCTAAATTCGAAACCCTACACCATAAACCCTAAACCACAAACCCTAAACCATAAAGCCTAAACCCGAAACCACAAACACTGAAGCCTAAACCCTAAAATATAAACCCTATACACTAAATCTAAACCCCAAACTAAAAACACTAAAACCCAAAACCATACACTCTAAACCCTGAACCACAAACCCTAAACCCTAAATCATAAACCCTCAACGCCAAACCAAAAACCCTAAACCCTAAACCCTACACCCTAAACCCTAACCCAAAAACCCTAAAGCCTAAACCCTAAACACTAAATCATAAACCCTAAACCCTAAACCCTAAACCCTAAACACTAAACCACAAACCCTAAAGGCTAAATATTAAACCATAACACCTAAAATATAAAGCCTAGACTATAAAGCCTAAACATTAAGGCCTAAAGCCTAAACCATATACCAAAAACCCTAAACCACAAACCCTAAAGCCTATACCTTAAACCATAAACTCTTAACCACAAACCATAAACCTTAAACCCTAAACCCTACACCTTAAACCATAAACCACAAACCCTAAAGCATAAACGCTAAAATATAAACCCTAAATCTGAAACCATTAACCCTCAACCCCAAACCATAAATCCTAAACCCTAAACCCTACACCAAAAACCCTAAACCATAGACCCTAAAGACCAAACACTAAACCATAAACACTCAACCCCAAACCCTAAACCCTGAAACCGTAAACCATAAACCACAAACCCTAAAGCCTAAACCCTTAACCACAAACACTAAAGCCTAAACCTTAAATTATCAATCGTAAACCCTAAACCCCAAACCATAAACCATAAACACAAAATCATACACACTAAACCCTAAACCACAAACACTAAAGCATAAACCCTAAACACTAAACCCTACAGCCTAAACCCTAAACCACAAACCCTAAAGCCTAAAGCCTAAAGCCTAAACCATAAACCCTCAACCCCAAACCAAAAACCATAAACCCTCAACCCCAAACTAAAAACCCTAAGCCCTAAACCATAAACCCTAAAAACCAAACACTAAACCATAAACACTCAACCCCAAACCCTAAACCATGAAACCGTAAACCATAAACCACAAACCCTAAAGCATAAACCTTAAATTATCAACCCTAAACCGTTAACCACAAACACTAAAGCCTAAACCCTAGATTATCAACCCTAAACCCTAAACCCCAAACCATAAACCATAAACACAAACTCATACACCCTTAACCCTAAACCACAAACCCTAAAGCATAAACCCTAAACACTAAACCCTACACCCTAAACCCTAAACCACAAACCCTAAAGCCTAAAGCCTAAACCCTAAACCGTAAACCTTCAACCCCAAACTAAAAACCCTAAACCTTAAACCATACACCCTAATTCCTAATTCAAAAACCCTAAACCCTAAACCATAAACATTCAACCCCAAACCATAAACCCTAAACCCTAAAACTTACACCCTAAACCATAAACCACAAACCCTAAAGCCTAAACCCAAATCTCTAAAGCCTAAACCATAAACCCTAAACCCTAAAACACAAACCTTAAAGGCCAAAGACTAAACCCTAAACCGTCAACTCTAAACCATAACCCTAAACCCTAACCCCTAAAGCCTAAACCCTAAACCACATACCATAAAGCCTAAACCCTAAACTCTAAAGCCTAAAGCCTAAACCACAAACACTAAAGCCTAAACACTAAACCCTAAACCATAAAGTCGAAAACCCAAACTATAAACCCTAAACCCTAAATGCTAAACGTTAAACCCTTAGCCGCAAACCCTAAAGCCAAAACCCTAAACCAAAAACCCTTAAACCCAAACCGTAAACCCGAAACCCTAACCCATACACCCTTAACCATAAACCACAAACCCTAAAGTCTAAATCCTAAACAATAAACCCAAAACACTAAACCATAAACCCTCAACCCTAAACCATAAACCCTAAACCCTAAATCCTACACCCTAAACCGTAAACCATAAACCCTAATCCCTAAGCCATAAACCCTTAACCCCAATCCATAAACCCTCAAACCCTAAACCCTAAACAAACCCTAAACCACAAACCTTTAACCATAAACCATAAACTATAAACCTTCAACCGCAAACCCTAAACCCTAAACCCTAAACCGTACATCCTAAACAATAAACCCTAAACCCTATATCCTAAACCCTAAATCCTCAACCCTAAACCCTAAACACTAAACCACAAACCCTAAAGCCTAAACATTAAACCATAATACCTTAACCATAAAGCCTGGACTATAAAGCCTAAACATTAAGCCCTAAAGCCTAAACCCTATACTAAAAATACTAAACCTTAAACCATAAACTCTCAACCATAAACCATAAACCATAAATCCTAAACCCTACACCCAAAACCCAAAACCACAAACCCTAAAGCCTAAACCTTAAACCATAAACCCTCAACCACAAAGCATAAACCTTAAACCCTAAACCCTACACCTTAAACCCTAAACCACAAACCCTAAAGCGTAAACCCTAAAATATAAACCCTAAATCTGAAACCATGAAACCCGAACTCCAAACCATAAACCCTAAACCCTAAACCCTACACTAAAACCCTAAACTATAAACCCTAAAGCCCAAACACTAAACATTAAACCCTCAACCCCAAACCCTAAACCTTGAAACCGTAAACCATAAACCACAAACCCTAAAGCCTAAACCCTAAACGATAAAGACTAAACCCTACACCCTAAACCCTCAACCCTAAATCGTAAACACCAAACCCTAAACCCTACTCCCGAAATCGTAAACCACAAACCTTAAAAACTAAACCTTAAACCATAAACCCTCAACCCAAACCCATAAACCCTAAACCCTAAACCCTAAACCCTACACACTAAACACTAAACCACAAACCCTAAAGCCAAAACCCTAAACCATAAACCCTTAACCACAAACCCTAAAGCCCAAACGCTAAACCCTAAACCCTAAAGCCTAAACCGTAAAACCTAAACCCTAAAGTGAAAACCCTACTCTATAAACTATAAACCTTAAACCATAAACCCTCAACCCCAAACCATAAACCCTAAACCATAAACCCAACACCCAAAATCCTAAACCACAAACCCTAAACCCATAAACCCTAAAGCCTAAACCCTAAACCATAAAACCTTAACCACAAACCATAAACTATAAACTCAAAACCCTACAACCTAAACCCTAAAGCCCAAATGCTAAATCCTAAACCCTAAAGCCTAAACCCTAAAGCATAAACCCTAAACCCTAAAGCCCAAACCTAAAGCCTAAACTCTAAATCCTAAATCCTAAACCCTGAACCAAAAACACTAAATCCTAAACCCAAAACTTTAAACCCTAAACCCTCAACCCCAAACCATAAACCCTAAACCCTAAACCCTACACCCTAATCACTAAACCACAAATCCTAAAGCCTAAACCCTAAACCATAACCCGTAAACCCCAAACCATAAACCCTAAAAACTAAACCCTAAACCCTAAACCCTAAACAACATACCCTAAAGCCTAAACCCTAAACTATAAGCCCTAAACCCTAAATTGTAGCACCTCAACCACAGACCAAAAACTCTAAACCCTAAACCATACAACCTAAACCCTAAAGCACAAACCCTAAACCCAAAACCATAAACCATAAACCATCAACCCCAACCCATAAACCCTAAACACTACACCCTATACTATAAACCATTAGCCCTAAACTGTAAACCCTAAACTATAAACACTAAACCAAAACCCTCAACCCTAAACCCTAAATCCTCAACCCTAAACCCTAAACCCTAAACCACAAATCCTAAAGTCCAAACACAAAACCCTAAACCCTAACCCCTCAAGCCTAAACCCTAATAACAAATCCTAAACCATCAACCCCAAACCATAAACCCTATACCCTAAACACGAAACCACAAACCCTAAAGCCAAAACCCTAAACCAGAAACCCTAAAGCATCAAACCATAAAGCCTAAATCCTAAACCATAAACCCTCAACCCCAAACCAAAAACCCTAAACCATAAACCATACACACTAAACCCTAAATCAAAAACCCTAAACCCCAAACCATAAACCTTAAAACTTCAATACCAAACCATAAACCTTAAACCCTAAACCCTACACCATAAATGATAAACCATAAACCCTAAACTGTGAACCCTAAACTATAAACACTAAACACTAAACCATAAACCATCAACACTACACCCTAAATCCTACACCCTAAACCCTAAACCACAAACCCTAAAGCCTAAACCCCAAACTGTAAATCCTTATCCCCAAACCATAAATACTAAACCCTAACCCCGACATCCTAAACCATAAAATAACAAATCCTAAAGCCAAAACTCTAAACCATAAACCCTAAACCCTAAATCCTAAACCCTCAACCCCAAACCATAAACACAGAACCCTAAACCCTAAACCCTAAACCACAAATTCTAAACCCTAAACCATAAACCCTCAACACCAAACAATAAACCCTAAACACTAAACCATACACTATAAACCCTAAACCACAAACCCTAAACCATAAATGATAAACCCTCAAGCCCAAACCTTAAACCCAAAACCTTAAACCCTACACCCCAAACCCTAAAACACAAACACGAAAGCATAAACGCTAAACCATAAACCCTCAAACCCAAATAATAAATCATAAACCCTAAACCCTATACCTTAAACCCTAAACCATAAACCATAAACCATAAACCCTAGACACTAAACCCTAAACCCTAAACCCTAAACCCTAAACCCTAAACCCTAAACCCTAAACCATAAAGCATAAACCCTTAACCACAAACACTAAAGTCTAAACCCTAAATTATCAACACTAAACCCCAAACCATAAACCCTAAATACAGAATCCTACACCTTAAACCCTAAACCACAAACCTTAAAGCATAAACCCTAAACACTAAACCCTACACCCTAAACCCTAAACCACAAACCCTAAAGCCTAAAACCTAAACCCTAAACCCTAAACCTTAAACCCTAAACCCTAAAACTTCAACACCAAACCATAAATCCTAAACCCTAAACCCTACACCATAAATCATAAACCACAAACCATAAAATGTGAACCCTAAACTATAAACACTAAACAGTAAACCATAAACCATCAACACTACACCCTAAACCCTACACACTAAACCCTAAACCACAAACCCTAAAGCCTAAACCCCAAATCGTAAATCCTTAACCCCAAACCATAAATACTAAACCCTAACCCCTACATCCTAAACCATAAAACAACAAATCCTAAAGCCAAAACTCTAAACCATAAACCCTAAACACAAAATCCTAAACCCTCAACCCCAAACCATAAACACAGAACCCTAAACCCTACACCCTAAACCACAAACCCTAAACCCTAAACCATAAACCCTCAAACCCAAACCATAAACACTAAACCCTAAAGCTTACACCCTAACCCCTAAACCACAAACTCTAAACCCTAAACCATAAACCCTCAACACCAAACCATAAACCATAAACACTAAACCATACACCATAAACCCAAAACCATAAACCCTAAAGCATAAACCATAAACCCTCAACCCCAAACCTTAAACCCTAAACCCTAAACCCTACACCCTAAACCCTAAAACACAAACACGAAAGCATAAACGCTAAACCATAAACCCTCAAACCCAAACAATAAACCATAAACCTTAAACCCTATACCTTAAACCCTAAACCCTAAACCTTAAACCCTAAACCCTAAACCCTAAACATTAAACCCTAAACCACAAACCCTAAACCCTAAACCCTAAACCCTAAACTATAAACCTTAAACCTTAAACCCTCAAATTCAAACCATAAACCCTAAACCCTAAACCTTACACACTAAACCCTAAACACTAAACCCTAAACCATAAACCTTCAACCCCAAACCATAAACCCTAACCCTTAACCCTACAACTTAAACCCTACACCACAAACCCTAAACCCTAAACTATAAAGTACAAACCTTAAACCATAAACCTTAAATGCTAAAATGCAAACCCTAAAGCCCAAACACTAAACCCTAAACCATAAACCATAAACCCTAAACCACAAAACCTAATGCCTAAACCCTAAACTATAAACCACAAACCCTAAACTCTAAACCCAAGACACTACACCCTAAACCCTAAACCACAATCCCTAAACCCTAAACACTAAACCATACACCCTAAACCCTAAACCACAAATCCTAAACCATAAACCATAAACCCTCAACCCCAAACCTTAATTACAAAACCTTAAACCCTACACCCCAAACCCTAAAACACAAACACGAAAGCATAAACGCTAAACCATAAACCCTCAAACCCAAATAATAAACCATAAACCCTAAACCAGATACCTTAAACCCTAACCCTAAACCCTAAACCCTAAACACTAAACCCTAAACCATAAACCTTAAACCCTAAAAACTACACCCTAATCCCTAATGCAAAAACCCTAAACCCTAAACCCTAAACCCTAAACGCTAAAACTTTAACACCAAACCATAAACCCTAAACCCTACACCATAAACCATAAACCACAAACCCTAAACTGTGAACCCTACACTATAAACACTAAACACTAAACCATAAACCATCAACACTACACCCTAAACCCTACACACTAACCCCTAAACCACAAACCCTAAAGCCTAAACCTCAAACCATAAATTTTTAACCCCAAACCATAAAAACTAAACCCTAACCCCTACATCCTAAACCATAAAACAACAAATCCTAAAGCCAACACTCTAAACCATAAACCCTATACCCAAAATCCTAAACCCTCAACCCCAAACCATAAACACAGAACCCTAAACCCTACACACTAAACCACAAACCCTAAACCCTAAACCATAAACCCTCAAACCCAAACTATAAACACTAAATCCTAAATCTTACACCCTAAACCCTAAACCACAAACTCTAAACCCTAAACCATAAATCCTCAAAACCAAACCATAAACCCTAAACACTAAACCATACACCCTAAACCCAAAACCATAAACCCTAAACCATAAACCATAAACCCTCAACCCCAAACCTTAAATCCTAAACCCTAAACCCTACACCCCAAACCATAAAACACAAACACGAAAGCATAAACGCTAAACCATAAACCCTCAAACCCAAACAATAAACCATAAACACTAAACCCTATACCTTAAACCCTAAACCCTAAACCCTAAACCCTAAACCCTAAACCCTAAACCATAAACCATAAACCCTAAACACTAAACCCTAAACCACAAACCCTAAACCCTAAACCCTAAACCCTAAACCCTAAACCCTAAACCATAAACCCTAAACCATAAACCCTCAAATTCAAACCATAAACCCTAAACCCTAAACCTTACACAGTAAACCCTAAACACTAAACCCTAAACCATAAACCTTTAACCCCAAACCATAAACCCTAACCCTTAACCCTACAACTTAAACCCTAGACCATAAACCCTAAACCCTAAAATATAAAGTACAAACCTTAAACCATAAATCCTAAATGCGAAAACGCAAACCCTAAAACCCAAACACTAAACCCTAAACCATAAACCATAAACCCTAAACCATAATGCATAAACCCTAAACCACAAAACCTAATGCCTAAACCCTAAACTATAAACCATAAACCCTAAACCCTAAACCCAAGACACTACACCCTAAACCCTAAACCACAATCCCTAAACCCTAAACCACAAACCCTAAACACTAAACCATACACCCTAAACCCTAAACCACAAACCCTAAACCCTAAACCATAAACCCTCAACCTTAAACCCTACACCCCAAACCCTAAAACACAAACACGAAAGCATAAACGCTAAACCATAAACCCTATACCTTAAACCCTTAACCCTAAACCCTAAACCCTAAACGCTAAACCCTAAACACTAAACCTTAAACCATAAACCCTAAACCCTAACACTACACCCTAATCCCTAATACAAAAACCCTAAATCCTAAACCCTAAAACTTCAACACCAAACCATAAACCCTAAACCCTAAACCCTACACCATAAACCATAAACCACAAACCTTAAACTGTGAACCCTAAACTATAAACACAAAACACTAAACCATAAACCATCAACACTACACCCTAAACCCTACACACTAAACCCTAAACCACAAATCCTAAAGCCTAAACCCCAAACCGTAAATACTTAACCCCAAACCATAAATACTAAACCCTAACCCCTACATCCTAAACCATAAAACAACAAATCCTAAAGCCAAAACTCTAAACCATAAACCCTAAACCCAAAATCCTAAACCCTCAACCCCAAACCATTAACACAGAACCCTACACCCTACACCCTAAACCACAAACCCTAAACCCTAAACCATAAACCCTCAAACACAAACCATAAACACTAAACCCTAAACCTTACAACCTAAACCCTAAACCACAAACTCTAAACCCTAAATCATAAACCCTCAACACCAAACCATAAACCCTAAACACTAAACCATACACCCTAAACCTAAAACCATAAACCTAAACCATAAATCATAAACCCTCAACCCCAAACCTTAAACCCTAAACCCTAAATCATAAACCCTCAACACCAAACCATAAACCCTAAACACTAAACCATACACCCTAAACCCAAAACCATAAACCTAAACCATAAACCATAAACCCTCAACCCCAAACCTTAAACCCTAAACCCTAAACCCTAAACCCCAAACCCTAAAACACAAACACGAAAGCATAAATGCTAAACCATAAACCCTCAAACCCAAACAATAAACCATAAACCCTAAACCCTATACCTTAAACCCTAAACCCTAAACCCTAAACACTAAACCCTAAACCACAAACCCTAAACCCTAAACCCTAAACCATAAACCCTAAACCATAAACCCTCAAATTTAAACCCTAAACCTTACACACTAAACCATAAACACTAAACCCTAAACCATAAACCTTCAACCCCAAACCATAAACCCTAACCCTTAACCCTACAACTTAAACCATAGACCACAAACCCTAAACCCTAAACTATAAAGTACAAACATTAAACCATAAACCCTAAATGCTAAAACGCAAACCCTAAAGCCCAAACACTAAACCCTAAACCATAAACCATAAACCCTAAACCATAATGCCTAAACCCTAAACCACAAAACATAATGCCTAAACCCTAAACTATAAACCACAAACCCTAAACCCTAAACCCAAGACACTACACCCTAAACCCTAAACCACAATCCCTAAAGTCTAAATTATCAACCCTAAACCCTAATCATCAAACCCTAATCCCTAAACACAAAATCCTACACCCTAAACCCTAAACCACAAACACTAAAGCATAAACCCTAAACCATAAACACTCAAATTCAAATCATAAACCCTAGATCCTAAACCTTAAACCGTAAATATTCAACCCCAAACCATAAACCATAAACCCGAACCCTTACACACTAATCCATAAAAAACAAATCCTAAAGCCAAAACTATAAACCATAAACTAAACCATAAACTACAAACCCTAAACTATAAACGCTAAACCGTAAACCATAAACCCTTAACCCCAAACCCTAAACACTACACCCTAAACCTAAACCACAATCCCTAAAGCCTAAACCCTAAACCATAAACCAACAACCCCAAACCAAAACCGTATACCCTAAACCCAAAACCCTAAACCACAATCCATAAAGCACAAACACTAAACCCTAAAACCTTAACCCTAAAGCCTAAATCCAAAACTATAAAGCCTAAACCCTTAACTACAAACACTAAAGCCTAAACCCTAAATTATAAACCCTAAACCATAAACCTTAAACGCAAAATCATACACCATAAACCCTAAGCCAAAACCTTAAAGCATAAAACCTAAACCATAAATACTAAAATTCAAACCAGAAACCCTAAACCCAAAACCATACATAATAAACCCTAAACCACAAACCCTAAAGCCTAAACCCTGAATCCTAAATCCTAAACCATGAACCATAAACCCTTAATCCTAAACCCTAAACACTAAACCCTAAACCATAAACCCTAAGCCCTAAACCCTAAACCCTAAATCCTAAACCCTAAACCATAAAGCCTAAACCCTTAACCACAAACACTAGAGCCTAAACCCTAAATCATAAACCCTCAACCCCAAACCATAAACACAAAACACTAAACCCTACACCCTAAACCACAAACTCTAAACCCTAAACCATAAACCCTCAAGCCCAAACCATAAACAATATACCCGAAACCTTACACCCTAAACGCTAAACCACAAACCCTGAGCCCTAAACCATAAACGCTCAATACCAAACCATAAACCCTAAACACTAAACCCTACACCCTAAACACTAAACCATAAACCCTAAACAATAAACCATAAACCCTCAACCCCAAACCTTAAACCCTAAACCCAAAACATTACACCCTAAAACTTAAAACATAAACACGAAAGCATAAACGCTAAACCATAAACCCTCAAACCCAAACAATAAACCATAAACCCTAAACCCTAAACCTTAAAGCCTAAACCATAAACCCTAAACCCTAAAGCATAAACCCTAAACCGTAAAGCCTAAACCCTTAACCACAAACACTAAAGCCTAAACCCTAAATTGTCAACCCTAAATCCTAAACCCCCAACCATAAACCATAAACAAAAAATCCAACACCCTGAACCTTAAACCCCAAACCCTAAAGCATAAACCCTAAACCATAAACCCTCAAATTCAAACCATAAACCCTAAACCCTAAACCTTACACATTAAACCCTAAACTCTAAACCCTAAACTATAAACCTACAACCACAAACCATAAACCCTAACCCTTAACCCTACAACCTAAACCCTAGACCACAAACTCTAAACCCTAAACTATAAAGTACAAACCTTAAACCATAAACCCTAAATGCTAAAATTTATACCCTAAAACCCAAACACTAAACCCTAAACCATAAACTTTAAACCCTAAACCATAATGCCTAAACCCTAAACCACAAAACCTAATGTCTAAATCCTAAACTATAAACCACAAACCCTAAACCCTAAACCCAAGACACTAGACCCTAAACCCTAAACCATAATCCCTAAAGCCTAAACACTAAGCCGTGAACCGTCAACCCCAAACCCTAAATGCTAAACCATACACACTAAACCCTAAATCCTAAACCATAAACCCTAAACCCTAAACCCTAAATTATAAACACTAAACCCTAAAACACAAAGCCTAAAGCCCAAACACTAAACCCTAAATCCTAAACCATAAAACCTTAAACGCAAAATCATACACCATAAACCCTAAGCCAAAACCTTAAAGCATAAAACCTAAACCATAAATACTAAAATTCAAACCAGAAACCCTAAACCCAAAACCATACATAATAAACCCTAAACCACAAACCCTAAAGCCTAAACCCTGAATCCTAAATCCTAAACCATGAACCATAAACCCTTAAACCTAAACCCTAAACTCTAAAGCCTAAACCCTAAACCATAAAGCCTAAACCCTTAACCACAAACACTAGAGCCTAAACCCTAAATTATCAACCCTAAACCCTAATCCTCAAACCCTAAACCCTAAACACAAAATCCTACACCCTAAACCCTAAACCACAAACACTAAAGCATAAACCCTAAACCATAAACACTCAAATTCAAACCAAAACCCTAAACCCTAAATACAAAACCCTAAACCATAAACCTTTAACCCCAAACCATAAACCCTAATCCTTAACCCTACAACCTAAACCCTAAACCCTAAACTATAAAGCATAAACCCTAAACCATAAACCCTAAATACTAAAACGTAAACCCTAAAGCCCAAACACTAAACCCCAAACCCTAAACTATAATGCCTAAACCCTAAACCACAAACCCTAATGCCTAAACCCTAAACTATAAACCATAAACCCTAAACCCTAAACCCAAGACACTACAACCTAAACCCTAAACCACAATCCCTAAAGCCTAAACACTAAGCCGTAAACCCTCAACCCCAAACCATAAAGCTTAAACCCTAAACCATACACCCTAAACCCTAAACCACAAACCCTAAACCCTAAACTATAAACACTAAACCCTAAACCCTAAACCCTAAACCCTAAACCATAAACCCTCATCCCCAAACCATAAACCCTAAACTATAAACCCTACACCATACACCCTAAAACACAAACCCTAATGCATAATCCCTAAATTATAAACCCTAAACCCTAAACCCTAACCTCAACCCCAAACTAAAAACCCTAAACCCTAAACCATACATCCTAAACCCGAAAGCACAAACCATAAACCCAAAACCATAAACCATAAACCATAAACCATCAACCCCAAACCATAAACCCTAAACCCTAAACCCTACACCCTAAACCATAAACTACAAACCCTAAACTGTAAACCCTAAACTATAAACACTAAACCCTAAACCATAAACCATAAACCTTAAACCCTAAACCCTAAACCCTAAACCCTAAACTATAAACACTAAACCCTAAACCCTAAACCCTAAACCCTAAACCATAAACCCTCATCCCCAAACCATAAACCCTAAACTATAAACCCTACACCATACACCCTAAAACACAAACCCTAATGCATAATCCCTAAATTATAAACCCTAAACCCTAAACCCTAAATCCTAAACCCTAAACCATAAAGCCTAAACCCTTAACCACAAACACTAGAGCCTAAACCCTAAATTATCAACCCTAAACCCTAATCCTCAAACCCTAAACCCTAAACACAAAATCCTACACCCTAAACCCTAAACCACAAACACTAAAGCATAAACCCTAAACCATAAACACTCAAATTCAAACCAAAACCCTAAACCCTAAATACAAAACCCTAAACCATAAACCTTTAACCCCAAACCATAAACCCTAATCCTTAACCCTACAACCTAAACCCTAAACCCTAAACTATAAAGCATAAACCCTAAACCATAAACCCTAAATACTAAAACGTAAACCCTAAAGCCCAAACACTAAACCCCAAACCCTAAACTATAATGCCTAAACCCTAAACCACAAACCCTAATGCCTAAACCCTAAACTATAAACCATAAACCCTAAACCCTAAACCCAAGACACTACAACCTAAACCCTAAACCACAATCCCTAAAGCCTAAACACTAAGCCGTAAACCCTCAACCCCAAACCATAAAGCTTAAACCCTAAACCATACACCCTAAACCCTAAACCACAAACCCTAAACCCTAAACTATAAACACTAAACCCTAAACCCTAAACCCTAAACCCTAAACCATAAACCCTCATCCCCAAACCATAAACCCTAAACTATAAACCCTACACCATACACCCTAAAACACAAACCCTAATGCATAATCCCTAAATTATAAACCCTAAACCCTAAACCCTAACCTCAACCCCAAACTAAAAACCCTAAACCCTAAACCATACATCCTAAACCCGAAAGCACAAACCATAAACCCAAAACCATAAACCATAAACCATAAACCATCAACCCCAAACCATAAACCCTAAACCCTAAACCCTACACCCTAAACCATAAACTACAAACCCTAAACTGTAAACCCTAAACTATAAACACTAAACCCTAAACCATAAACCAACAACCCTAAACCAAAACCCTAAACCCTAAACCCGAAACCCTAAACAACAATCACTAAAGCCCAAACCCTAAATCATAAACCATAAAGCCAAAACCCTTAACCACAAACACTAAAGTCTAGACCCTAAATTATCAACCCTAAACCCTAAACCCCGAACCATAAACCCTAAACACAAAATCTTACACCCTAAACGCTAAACCACAAACACTACAGCATAAACCCTAAACCATAAACACTCAAATTCAAACCATAAACCCTAAAACCTAAACCCTAAACCGTAAACCATAAAGCCTAAACCCTAAACCCTAAACCATAAAGCCTAAACCCTAAACCATAAAGCCTAAACCCTTAACCACAAACACTATAGTCTAAACCCTAAATTATCAACCCTAAACCCTAAACCCCAAACCATAAACCCTAAACACAAAATCCTACATCCTAAACCCTAAACCACAAACACTAAAGCATAAACCCTAAACCATAAACACTCAAACTCAAAGCATAAACCGTAAAACCTAAACCCTAAACCGTAAATCCTCAACCCCAAACCATAAACTGTAAACCCGAACCCCTAGACACTAATCCATAGAAAACAAATCCTAAAGCTAAAACTATAAACGATAAACCCTAAACCCTATATCATAAACCCTCAACCCCAAACCATAAACACAAAACACTAAACCCTACACCCTAAACCACAAACTCTAAACCCTAAACCATAAACCCTCAAGCCCAAACCATAAACAATAAACCCGAAACCTTACACCCTAAACCATAAACCACAAACCCTAAACCCTAAACCATAAACCCTCAATACCAAACCATAAACCCTAAACACTAAACCCTACACCCTAAACCCTAAACCATAAACCCTAAACCATAAACCATAAACCCTCAACCCCAAACCTTAAACCCTAAACCCTAAACCCTACACCCTAAAACTTAAAACACAAACATGAAAGCATAAATGCTAAACCATAAACCCTCCAACCCAAACAATAAACCATAAACCCTAAACCCTAAACCTTAAAGCCTAAACCCTAAACCCTAAACCCTAAAGCATAAACCCTAAACCGTAAAGCCTAAACCCTTAACCACAAACACTAAAGCCTAAACCCTAAATTGTCAACCCTAAATCCTAAACCCCAAACCATAAACCCTAAACACAAAATCCTACACCCTAAACCTTAAACCACAAACCCTAAAGCATAAACCCTAAACCATAAACCCTCATATTCAAACCATAAACCGTAAACCCTAAACGTTACACATTAAACCCTAAACACTAAACCCTAAACTATAAACCTACAACCCCAAACCCTAAACCATAACCCTTAACCCTACAACAACCCTAGACCACAAACCCTAAACCCTAAACTATAAAGTACAAACCTTAATCCATAAACCCTAAATCCTAAAATGTAAACCCTAAAGCCCAAACACTAAACCCTAAACCATAAACCCTAATCCCTAAACCATAATGCCTAAACCCTAAACCACAAAACCTAATGTCTAAACCCTAAACTATGAACCACAAACCCTAAATCCTAAACCCAAGACACTACACCCTAAACCCTAAACCATAATCCCTAAAGCCTACACACTAAGCCGTAAAGCGTCAACCCCAAACCTTAAACCCTAAACTATAAACACTAAACCCTAAACCATAAACCATAAACCTTAAACCCTAAACCCTAAACCCTAAACCCTAAACTATAAACACTAAACCCTAAAACACAAATCATAAAGCCCAAACACTAAACCCTAAATCCTAAACCATAAATCCTAAACCCTAAACCCCAAACCATAAACCCTCAACCCCAAAATATAAACCCTAAACACTAAACCCTAAACCCTAAACCCTAAACTACAAACCCTAAAGCCTAAACCCTAAACTATAAACCCTAAACCCTAAAAACATAAACCCTCAACCCCAAACCAAAAACCCTAAACCCTAAACCATACACTCAAAACCCTAAACGACAAACCCTAAACCCAAAACCATAAGCCATAAACCATCAATCTCAAACCATAAACCCTAAACCCTAAACCCTACACCCTAAACCATAAACTACAAACCCTAATCTATAAACACTAAACCCTAAACCATAAACCCTCAACCCCAAACCCTAAACACTACACCCTAAACCTAAACCACAATTCCTAAAGCCTAAACCCTAAACCGTAAACCAACAACCCCAAACCAAAACCCTAAACAGTAAACCCAAAACCCTAAACCACAATCCATAAAGCCCAAACACTAAACCCTAAAACCTTAACCCTAAAGCCTAAATCCAAAACTGTAAAGCCTAAACCCTTAACTGCAAACACTAAAGCCTAAACCCTAAATTATAAACCCTAAACCCTAAACCATAAACCATAAACCCTAAACTCAAAATCATACACCATAAACCCTAAGCCAAAACCTTAAAGCATAAAACCTAAACCATAAACACAAAAATTCAAACCAAAAACCCTAAACCCAAAACCTTACACACTAAACCCTAAACCACAAACCCTAAAACCTAAACCCTGAATCCTAAATCCTAAACCATGAACCATAAACCCTTAAACCTAAACCCTAAACTCTAAAGCCTAAACCCTAAACCATAAAGCCTAAACCCTTAACCACAAAAACTAAAGCCTAAACCCAAAATTATCAACCCTAAACCCTAATCATCAAGCCCTAAACCATAAACCACAAACACTAAAGCCTAAACACAAAATGCTACACCCTAAACCCTAAACCACAAACACTAAAGCATAAACCCTAAACCATAAACACTCAAATTCAAACCATAAACCCTAAACCCTAAATACAAAACCCTAAACCATAAACCTTTAACCCCAAACCATAAACCCTAATCCTTAACCCTACAACCTAAACCCTAAACCCTAAACCCTAAATACTAAAACGTAAACCCTAAAGTCCAAACACTAAACCCTAAACCCTAAATTATAATGCCTAAACCCTAAACCACAAACCCTAATGCCTAAACCCTAAACTATAAACCATAAACCCTAAACCCTAAACACAAGACACTACAACCTAAACCCTAAACCACAATCCCTAAAGCCTAAACACTAAGACGTAAACCCTCAACCCAAAACCATAAACCTTAAACCCTAAACCATACACCCTAAACCCTAAACCACAAACCCTAAACCCTAAACTATAAACACTAAACCCTAAATCCTAAACCCTAAACCATAAACACTAAACCCTAAACCCTAAACCATAAACCCTCAACCCCAAACCATAAACCCTAAACACTAAACCCTACACCCTACACCCTAAAACACAAACCCTAAAGCATAAACCCTAAACTATAAACCCTAAACCCTAAACCATAAACCCTCAACCCCAAAACAAAAATCCTAAACCCTAAACCATACACCCTAAACCCAAAAGCACAAACCCTAAACCCAAAACCATAAACCATAAACCATCAACCCCAAACCATAAACCCTAAACCCTAAACCTTACACCCTAAATGATAAACTACAAACCCTAAATTGTAAACCCTAAACTATAAACACTAAACCCTAAACCATAAACGAACAACCCTAAACCATAAATGAACAACCCTAAACCCTAAACCCGAAACCCTAAATAACAATTCCTAAAGCCCAAACACTAAACCCTAAAACCTAAACCCTAAAGCCTAAATCCTGAACCGTAAAGCCTAAACCCTTAACCACAAACACTAAAGCCTAAACCCTAAATTATAAACCATAAACCCTAAACGCAAAATCCTTCACCCTAAACCTTAAGCCACAAACCCTAAAGCACAAACCCTAAACCATAAACCATCAAATTCAAAACATAAACTCTAAACCCTAAACCTTACACACTAAACCCTAAACCACAAACGCTAAAGCCTAAACCCTAAATCCTAAATCCTAAACCATAAACCATAAACCCTAAACCCTAAAACACAAACCCTAAAGCCCAAACACTAAACCCTAAACCCTAAGTTTCTTGTTCCGTATTTCAAAACCCCAAAAATAGGTATATCATAACCAATAATAAACACACTTTCCTGCAACTCCTTGAGAGATGACCCGAGGTTTAAATACTTCAGTTTATCTTTACTGGTGTTTTTACTTGTGATAACCTAATTAAACGTTGACCGAGGATTGCAACGACGTTATTTTGAGTAATTCTTTACCGATGAAAATCCGCACATCACACACACCTTTATCCACCCTCCAGGATCATATTTCATTAAGTGGCGTGTTACACACTGATGAGCGGATAATTTATACGCTTTTTGGCATTGTTTTCATATAGTTTTTAGTAAGTTTAAGCTACTTTTAGGGATGTTTTCATTAGTTTTTATGATAAATTCACATTTCTGGACTTTACTATGAGTTTGTGTGTTTTTCTGTGATTTCAGGTAAATTCTGACTGAAATTGAGGGATTTGAGCAAAACTCTGAAGAAGGCTGACAAAAGGACTGCTGATGCTGTTGGATTCTGACCTCCCTGCACTCGAAATGGATTTTCTGGAGCTACAGAACTCCAATTGGCGCGCTCTCAACGGCGTTGGAAAGTAGACATCCAGGGCTTTCCAGCAATATATAATAGTCCATACTTTATTCGAAGAATGACGACGTAACTTGGCGTTGAACGCCAAGTACACGCTGCTGTCTGGAGTTAAACGCCAGAAAAACGTCATGAT
>NC_029775.3:42004866-42005130 GCF_000817695.3 Arachis duranensis
TGTGCACCAAGTTTTTGGCGCCGTTGCCGGGGATTGTTTGAGTTTGGACAACTGACGGTTCATCTTGTTGCTCAGATTAGGTAATTTTCTTTTCAAAAATCTTTTTCAAAAATTTTTCTTTTTATTTTTCGTTTCTCCAACTTATATTTTCGAAAAAAATTAATAAAAATACAAAAAAAATTAGAAAATCATAAAAATCAAAAAAATTTTGTGTTTCTTGTTTGAGTCTTGTGTCAATTTTTAAGTTTGGTGTCAATTGCATGC
>NC_029775.3:42005388-42005983 GCF_000817695.3 Arachis duranensis
ATGTTCTTGATGTTCATCATGATCTTCAAAGTGTTTTTGGTGTTCATCGTGACATTCATAGCATTCTTGCATGCATTCATTGTTTTGATCTAAAAATTTCATGCATTGAGTATTTTTGTTGTTTTTCTCTCTCTTAATTAAAAATTCAAAAATCAAAAAAATATCTCTTCCTTATTTTCCTCCAAATTTTCGAAATTTTGGGTTGACTTGGTCAAAAAATTTTTAAAATTAGTTGTTTCTTACAAGTCAAGTCAAAATTTCAATTTTAAAAATCTTATCTTTTCAAAATCTTTTTCAAAAATCATATCTTTTTCATTTTTTATAATTTTCGAAAAATTTCAAAATTATTTTTCAAAATATTTTCAAAATCTTTTTCTTATCTTTTTATCAAATTTTCAAAAATTAAGCTAACAATTAATGTGATTGGTTCAAAAATTTTAAGTTTGTTACTTTCTTGTTAAGAAAGGTTCAATCTTTAAGTTCTAGAATCTTATCTTGTAGTTTCTTGTTAGTTAAGTAATTTTAAAATTAAATCTTTTTCAAAATATCTTTTTCAAATATATCTTTTTATTTTTTATCTTATCTTTTTCAAAAA
>NC_029775.3:42008994-42009138 GCF_000817695.3 Arachis duranensis
TTGAATTAGGTACATGATCATGAGGAGTCACGAAAAAATCAAAAAAATTAAAAAACAGAGTCAAAAACAGAAGAAAAAAAAAAATTTTTTTCACCCTGGAGGACGCACGGGCCGGCGTTCAACGCCCAGAAGATGCATCTGGCC
>NC_029775.3:42009416-42009830 GCF_000817695.3 Arachis duranensis
GCAATTTACACGCCTATAGGGTGAAGGAATGGTATTTCTTTTCACCTCAGGACCTGTGGACCCCACAGGATCCCCACCTCAAGACCTGTGGACCCCACAGGATCCCCACCTACCCAATTCTCACCTTCCCTCTTAATCCTACTTTTGTGATTTGAATATCCATGTCACAATTCCCAATACCCTTCACCAATCACCTCAATATCTCATCCCCATTACCCCTTTCACCAATCACATCCATCCACTCTTCCCCATAAACCCCATCTACCTTCAAAATCTAAATTTCTTTCCCACCCAAACCCACCCTAAATGGCTGAAACCAAACTAGCGTTCAACGCCAGTTCCATGCTGCATTCTGGAGTAAAACGCCAGAAACACGTCACAAACCAGAGTTAAACGCCAAAAACATGTTACAAC
>NC_029775.3:42009932-42010134 GCF_000817695.3 Arachis duranensis
TCGGGACGAGCAAATTTTAAGTTTGGTGTGGTAAAAAGCCTAGCTTTTTATTTTTCATTCACCATCAATGGCACCCAAGACTGGAGTTTCTTCAAGAAAAGGAAAAGGGAAGGCAAAAGCTTCCACTTCCGAGTCATGGGAGAAGGAGAGATTCATCTCCAAGAGCCACCAAGACCACTTCTATGATGTTGTGGCAAAGAAA
>NC_029775.3:42010544-42011153 GCF_000817695.3 Arachis duranensis
GGAAGGCGCCCAATGGAGAGTAGACTCCAAAGGCAAACTGGTCCAACTAAGAAGACTGGACCTCAAGCCTGTAGTTAGAGGATGGTTGGAGTTCATCCAAAGATCCATCATCCCTACAAGCAACCGATCTGAAGTTACTGTGGATCGGGCCATCATGATCCATAGCATCATGATTGGAGAGGAAGTAGAGGTTCATGAAGTCATAGCCAATGAACTCTACAAAATAGCTGACAAGCCTTCATATATGGCACGGCTAGCCTTCCCCCACCTCATATGCCATTTATGCTACTCAGCTGGAGTTATCATAGATGGAGATGTCTCCATTGAAGAAGACAAGCCCATCACCAAGAAAAGGATGGAGCAAACAAGGGAAGTTCCTCACGGCCCCCAAGGAGAACATGAGGAAGTTCATCAACAAATGCCTCATGGAATGCACTTTCCTCCCAACAACTATTGGGACAACTCAGTACCTCCTTATAAGACTTGAGCCAAAACGTGGAACAACTAAGGGTGGAACACCATGAACACGCCCTCACTCTTCAAGAAATAAGAGAAGATCAAAAAGCTATGAGAGAGGAGCAACAAAGGCAAGGAAGGGACATAGAAGAG
>NC_029775.3:42015708-42018764 GCF_000817695.3 Arachis duranensis
TATTTCCCCGTGAGGAATGAAAGTAGCCACAGTTGATGGTGAACCCCTATACAAAGCTTGCCATGGAAAGGAGTAAGAAGGATTGAGTAGAAGCAGTAGGAGAGCAGGCGTGCTTGGGCTCTACAGCATCTCCACCCGCTTATCTGAAATTCCTACCAATGAATCTGCATAAGTCTTCTATCCCTTTATTTTACATATAATCTATTTTCATTATTTCTATTTTCGAAAACCCATAAAACTATTTTAATCTGCCTAACTGAGATTTGCAAGGTGACCATAGCTTGCTTCATACCAACAATCTCTGTGGATTCGACCCTTACTCACGTAAGGTTTATTACTTGGACGACCCAGTACACTTGCTGGTTAGTTGAACGAGATTGTGAAGGAAATAAACAATGTCATCAGAGTATACAAAAAGAATAGTGATCACAATTTCGTCCACCACACACCAAGACCCAGTGTTACCCGCTGGGCCAAATTTCCAATATAGTGTTTTAAAAACCCCACTTTGAGTCCAGGAACAAAAATACAAGGGTGTTACACGCCAATACATGGTGTGCCACTTGCCAACAAGAGAAACTGGGCATTCCACATGCTCAATGGAGGACGCTGCACACCAATGAAAGGCGTTGCACCCCAATGGAAACCAACACCTAAGAAGCGTGTCCCTCGCATGCAAAACCATGGTGTTCACACAGAAAGCATATCACTTGGCCCAATTTTCACAATTAATCCTTTTTGCCACTTCAAGCCCATTCAGAATAAATTCTGAGACGACTATAGCCTTGAAGAAAATATAGAAAGCTCAAGATTTAATGCAGAAGAATAGGTTTGATTTTATTTTGTTTTGAATTTAAATTTTGAATTTAATAATTAGGTTTAGTTTTTCTCTTTAGTATATAAGGGTCTTAAAAATACTTTGAGGGGACCTTCAGATCTTCTACAGTTTTTTGAATCCTTATTTTTGTTTTTGAAGCATGAGCCACTAAAATGTTAGAAGCTCTGTTCATTTTCTATGGATTATTAATCTAAGTGTTTTATTTGATATGATGTTTATGCTTTGATTTATTTCATGATTGTGTTTTCATTCTTCATTGTTAAAGATTTAGAAATTGTTGGAAAACATTCTAATTTTGTTTTGGATTTTAAATATTATTTTGGAAAAAATTAGTATTTGAATTAGCTAAAAAATCTTTCATACTACTTTTTTATTACACTAGGAATAGGTTTAAAAAGTGTGTGACACTTTGTGAGTTTCAATTGTTTGGACTAGTTTGAATACGTGACATAATTTAACCTTTGGGCTACTTTTGAATCTTACTTGAAATTGAATCAAAATTGTGCTTCACCTCTTTTTCTTTAGTAATTGACTAGAAAACCCCAAAAAAATCTAGAAAATCCTAGATAACCCTAGAAAACCTTAGATAACCCTAAAAAACCTAGAAAATCCTAGAAAACCCTAGAAAACCTAGAAAAGCCATGAAATTCCTAGGAAATCCTAAAAAATCCTAGATAATCCTAGAAAACCCTAAAAATTCTTAAAAATCCTAAAAAACCCTAGAAAATCCTAGATAACCTTAGAAAACCCTAGAAGATCCTAGAAAACCCTAGAGAATCCTAGAAAACCCTAGATAACCCTAGGAATTATCTATTATCTGAGTTAAAGAGAAATTAAATTACTAAGAAATTGGAGTTCGATTATTTATGATTCATCGTGATTAATCTTTGCATACCTCTCAAATAAATAAACATAAGGATTATTTTCCTAATGAGTGAACATCTCTGACACCTTAATCACTTTGATTATCTTACTTTCTTAATCACTTTTTGGCCATTGTTTGCTTGATCCACGTGGGATCAACCCTCACTCACCTGAGGTATTACTTGATACGATCCGGTTCACTTCTCGGTATTTTATGATTTGAAAAATTCGCATCAGGATCCATAGATGGACATAAAGTTTACACAATTCTGATGTCATTTGATATTTATAAACTATAAAAGAAATTGGTGTCAGGATTGTCTTGTTAAGAGATAAGTATAAAGATAATTAGTGGTAATAGTAAAGTGTAAACGATAATCTCAACTTTAATAAAAGGGATTAAAAAACACTAAAGAGAAGATGAAAAAGAAAAGAGAATATATAATTGTTCCGGGGGTTACCTGAAACGTGCAGCTCGGTCGTCTGGCAGGACCCGAGGTGAGGGCTCCGTGGCCCGAGCTTGGTGTGCTGAGCGGCTGGGGGTTGTACCTGCAATGACACTCCGATGCTTAAGTTAGCATGGGTCCAAGCAGATATTGAGTAGAATTAGAGTGTGTGTTATACCTGGGTGCTCCAGTGTATTTATAGTAGTTGGTCGTGATCTTCCCTGGATAAGATATTCTTATCTTATCTTATCTTTTTGGGAGTTTTATCTCCATCTTTGTGGAACCGCCTTTCCTAGGCCTTTTCGGCCTTTAGGTTTTGGGCTTTCGTTCCTTTTGATGGGCCTTCTTAGCTAATTTGTCCGAGGTCCGACCTCAGGCGTGGGCCTTGGGACGAGGTCGGACCTTCTATGAAATTTCCGAGTTTGGGGAACTCGGTCAGGGTATGAACAGTGCCCCTGCCCGAGTTCGTCCTTTTTGAGAGGTCGAGCTCGGGCATAGTAGTTTTTTCAAAATTTGAAAACGGCCGTTTCAGCATTTATTGCTTTTTACCGTTTCTCCTCGATTTCCGTTCGGGCTCTGTGAAGGCATTATTTATTTGCCCCTTTCCTTATTTTCTTCGTTTATTCTGTTCCCTTTCAGTTTTCTGAGTTTTCGCCATCTCTTTTTCGAGCACTGCTTCTTCTTTTCTCTTTGTTCTTCTTCCCCGAATCTTTCCGTGCGTTTTTCCGGGGTTTCCTCTGCGCCGCCGTTCCGTTCTCCTTGTTTCGGAGCTTGTCGTCCTCGTTTCTTTCTTCCAGGTTTGTTCCCCTCTTTTTTTCTTGTGCACATATGCTTCTGTTTCCTTTGTGTGGCTCTTTGTTTGTTTCTTTTTCTCTATGCTTGGGTTGCCCCGAAAAGAGGCGCCGCCA
>NC_029775.3:42022102-42023590 GCF_000817695.3 Arachis duranensis
TTGTAGAGTGTGGGGTTGTCCGATATGCCCATAGTACCTGGGGGAGTTCCTCGGCCCATGCCCCTTTGGCCTCTTGGAGTCTTCGTTTTAACCCTGCCAAGATGACTTTATTTGCAGCCTCTGCTTGTCCATTGGCTTGTGGGTGCTCGACTGATGTGAATTGCTGTTTGATTTTTAGTTCGGCCACCAAGTTCTGAAAACTTGTGTCCGTGAACTGTGTTCCATTGTCTGTTGTGATGGAGTAGGGGTCTCCGAACCTCGTGACAATGTTTTTGTATAGGAATCTGCGGCTTTTCTGAGCCGTAATAGTGGCTAAGGGTTCAGCTTCGATCCACTTTGTGAAGTAGTCGACCCCTACTATGAGGTATTTGACTTGCCCCGGTCCTTGGGGGAATGGGCCGAGTAGGTCTAATCCCCATTTTGCGAAGGGGCCATGGTGCGGTGATGCTGATAAGGTCTTCGGGTGGTGCCTTGTGAAAATTGGCGTGTTTTTGGCAGGGGGCATATTTTTACAAACTCCGTTGCGTCTCTTTGCAGGGTCGGCCAGTAGAACCCGGCTCTGACTACTTTTTTGGATAGTGCCCGAGCTCCGAGATGGTTTCCACACATGCCTTCGTGGACTTCTTCGAGGACGCTTTTTGTTTCTGAGGTCGGAACGCACCTAAGGAGGGGGTTTGAGAACCCTCTTCTGTATAATACGTCGTGGATTAGTGTATAATTCTGGGCGTCCTTTGTAAGCCTTTTAGCTTCTTTTCTTTCGGTGGGAAGAGTTCCCGACTTCAGGTAGTTGAGTATGGGGGTCATCCATCCTTGCTGTTGGTTGGATATATTTAGTATTTCTTCCTCTCTTAGCACGGAGGGAGATTGTAAGGTTTCTTGGAGCAGACTTCTGTTGTTGCCTCCGGGCTTGGTGCTAGCAAGCTTAGAGAGGGCGTCTGCCCGGGCATTTTGCTCCCGAGGTATGTGCTGGATTTGTACTTTTGGGAAGTGGCGTAATTGTGCCTGTGTTCGGTCCAGGTATTTTTTCATAGTTGGGTCTTTGGCCTGGTAACTCCCATTTACTTGCGATGTGATGACCTGGGAGTCGCTGAAGATCGTGATTCTCTGGGCTCCGACCTCTTCGGCTAGCTTTAGGCCTGCTAGTAGGGCCTCGTATTCGGCTTGGTTGTTCGAAGCCTGGAACTCGAATTTTAGGGATAGTTCTATCCGTGTTCCTTGGTCGCTTTCGAGTATAACACCGGCCCCGCTTCCTGTTTTGTTTGAGGACCCGTCGACATACAGGTTCCATGAGAGTGGGGTTCCAGGGGTCTCAGTGTATTCTGCGATGAAGTCGGCTAGATACTGGGATTTTATGGCAGTCCGAGCTTCATAGTGAAGGTCGAACTCGGACAGTTCCACCGCCCATTGTAGTATTCGTCCTGCCAGGTCTGTTTTTTGCAGGATGTGTCTCATGGGCTGGTTTGTCCGGACTTTGATGGTGTGGGCTTG
>NC_029775.3:42026522-42031478 GCF_000817695.3 Arachis duranensis
GTGGATCTTTGTTTGGGAGTGATGTCTTTGGGCGATTCTGTTTGTTTCCCCCTGGAGTGCGTGGTGACAGAGGGCTGTCCGGTCGTTCTCCGGTGTCAACTTCCTCTTCTTGTTCTGACGTAGCGTGGTTATTGTTGGGAGGGTCGTCCGCCATGGTAAAGGGATGACTTCCAGGTCCCCGGCAACGGCGCCAATGTTCCGGGGGTTACCTGAAACGTGCAGCTCGGTCGTCTGGCAGGACCCAAGGTGAGGGCTCCGTGGCCCAAGCTTGGTGTGCTGAGCGGCTGGGGGTTGTACCTGCAATGACACTCCGATGCTTAAGTTAGCATGGGTCCAAGCAGATATTGAGTAGAATTAGAGTGTGTGTTATACCTGGGTGCTCCAGTGTATTTATAGTAGTTGGTCGTGATCTTCCCTGGATAAGATATTCTTATCTTATCTTATCTTTTTGGGAGTTTTATCTCCATCTTTGTGGAACCGCCTTTCCTAGGCCTTTTCGGCCTTTAGGTTTTGGGCTTTCGTTCCTTTTGATGGGCCTTCTTAGCTTATTTGTCCGAGGTCCGACCTCAGGCGTGGGCCTTGGGATGAGGTCGGACCTTCTATGAACTTACCGAGTTTGGGGAGCTCGGTCAGGGTATGAACAATAATTATTCAAGAGTAACTAGAAATAAAAGATAAGGGACGTTGAGAAAGAATAAGATAGGAATTAAAATTATAAGACACGGCAATATGATTAAAGCTGGGAACATCCTTAAAAGATCTTAAGAAAAGAACATAAGAGACCTAATATAAAAGTGAAAATTGCTAATGATGGAATTGAATTGATGAACACACAAAAAACCTAAAAGACGAGCACAAAGAACGTAAAGGACAAAGATGATATGAAAGCATAAAAGATTCATAAGATTATCAGAGAGCTAAGGACAGAAGTTCCTCCAGAGAGTAACAAGAAATAGAGTTGAGATGCTCCCAGAGGAAAGCGTTAAGCCCCAAGGTTTTTTTACTGCCTAGCAGAGCAAACAAATGTTGCTAGTGTAGGTACGTCTGCCTAACTGATAGCCTATTTCTCACTATGATGCACTTTCCAAAGCTATAGTGAGTTATTATTATTATTATTATTGGCCTGACTGACATGAATAAACCCGTGATGCCGCAGTATCCTAACTAACATGGGTTTGCCCGTAATGATACCAGTGTCTAACTAATTAAGTGAGAAACCATATTCGGTATTCATCCCGAGTAACAACAAGTTGCGGATAGACAACCAACACCTGAGCTCCTGGCCTGCACTAGATACAGCCATGCATCATCTTGTTTGTGCATTTGCAATTGTTTGTAATTGTTTACTATTTATGTTCCCTGTGTTTGTACTATCTGTCATGTTGTGAACTATGTGTGTTTCTGTCTTTTCTCCAAACCATTTTTATTGGAGAGCAAGAGCCTAAACTAGAATGAGAGACTAGCATGCACGCCAAAGGAATATACTAAGAAAGAGTTATACCGATGTCATAAGTATGGAAAGGAGCAAAGAAAATTAGTAGTATATCAGAGCTAGGATAAATAAGTAACACATAAGCCATAATGCTAGAGTCAAGAATTTTAGAATTATATGAGAGTGTTAGCTTTTTTGTGGTATTACCCTGCTGGGAATCATATAGGTTCTCACTTCCTTCCCTCCACATTCCCTGCAGATGGTGCACCTCGCAATAATCACCGTATCAGGAGTAATGTTCATCGAGATGCCAATATAGCACTTATTCGAGGACTACGGGAAGGATTTAATGATCATTTGGGGCAAACCACGTTATTGTATGCACATCCACCACAGAGGATTCGCTTATCTGTTATATAGCCCAGAGTTTGACCTGGACGATCCCTACAACTGTAGGATAACACAGTTCCACCCTGAATGGGACTTTCATTTGTTTCCACAAGAGTATTTCTCAATAATCATACCCATCCATATATGAGATATTATGAACCTCAGCCTTCTCCTCCATCACCATAGCCTACTCCTTCCCCAAAGCAGTAGCATACCCTGATAATGATTGATTCTTTGGATGCTAAGCTCAATCCTCTAAGAAAGATCTTTGGGCTGCCCAAGCCCGTCAGGGCTGGTTACATTTCTGCTTCTTCTGAGGAGGAGGACCCCGACAATGAGTCCTCCTCAGCAGTTGGATCTGACACTAGAGACGAAGCGGCTGGTATGAGCACAGCTCAAGGCTAGCTTTACGATGGTAATCACTACCTAATATCTAGACTAGGAGACTTCTATAGGATAGTTTGTCTCTTGTCACTAGATTTTGTTCCCTCTCTTTCTACTATTCTTGAGGAACAGGACTTTATCATCTTTCGTTAATGTGAATATCAAACTGGTAGTACCATTCCCCACACCTTCGTACTATTGTACCAGTAAGTGCACTGGGTCGCCCAAGTAATACATGAGCGAATCAGGGTCGATCTGTGATTTGAAGCAAGCTATCGTTATCTTGTAGGTCTTAGTCAAGTAGAATCAGAAGGTTGTTGATTTTCATTCATAAAGAGAAACTATTTAAAGTGGAATAAAGAAAAAGAGGTAGAAAATACTGATAGGAATAAGGTTTAGGATTAGAGTTGCTTTGCCTTTCTGAATTAACTCCAGTATTACTACTCTCTTTGCTTGTGAGTGATTTTTCCAATGGCAGGCTGTATATGATTGACACTGGTTTGAGCAGCTGCCAATACTCCTCTGGATCTGAACCCTGGGTTTATTGTGGATCCATTTCATTCATGATCCTACTCAAAAACATCACAAACAAGGTCGGATCTTCCGGATTAAAGA
Organism: Arachis duranensis; assembly: GCF_000817695.3. Taxonomy (NCBI): domain Eukaryota; kingdom Viridiplantae; phylum Streptophyta; class Magnoliopsida; order Fabales; family Fabaceae; genus Arachis; species Arachis duranensis. Next base: position 42,029,344 of record NC_029775.3, read on the forward strand.
ATGCTTCATCTTTGGGTTCTAGCCTCTACCACAGAGACCCTAATCTCCCCAAAAGTTGGCTGAAATGATGTCTCGAGAAGTCTCCAACGAAATCGTGGATTAGCCGTCTGAGAGACATATATTCAAGCTGTTGGTTCATCTCTGTCCGGGGAAAGACACATTCTGAACCCAAGTAGATGCAGGTATTTGTCAGGCACGTTCATCTTAATGTGATGAATAGAACTAATTTGTTAGATTATCCTATTCAACACGATGAAGTACGAATATACATCTTAGAATTAATCTAACACGGATCAAAGAGAAATAGTAGTACTTTTATTAATTCATAGGACTCAGCAGGGCTCCTCCTCTCAACCTAAGAGTTTAAAAACTCATAGCGAAGTAAAAATACAATGATGAATTCAAAAATAGGATAAAGTCCTCTAATGATTTTGAAAAATACACTTTAAATACTAAACAGATGAGTAATAAGGGTAAAATAGTCTTTTTATTGCTAAAATCCACGTGCTATGAGGTCTCTTAGGCGTGGAATGCCAGCTAGGGGTCCTCATTGGGTGTTTGGACGCTGGTCTCTGCTTTTGGGCGCTGGACGCCTAGAAAGGGGTAGGTCGCTAGCATTGGACGCCAGTTTTGGGGCTTTTAAGAGCACTGGAAGTCTGCTTTCCAAAGCCATTAAGAGCGCTCCATTTAGATATCTATAGCTCAAGTAAAACTCTTCTAGATGCAGGTAGGTCAGATCCAGACAGCATCTACAGTGCTTTCTCTGTTTTTGAATCACACTTCTGCTCCAGCTCCTTAATTTAGGCCCGAAAATACATGAAATTTTACAAAAACACAAAAACTCATAGTAGAATCCAAAAATGCGATTTTAAAACTAAAACCTATAAAAACTCAATAAAAACTAAATAAAAACTACTAAAAAACTATATGAAAGTGATGCCAAAAAGTGTATAAAATATTTGCTCATCACAACACAAAACTTAAACCATTGCTTGTCCCCAAGAAACAAAAAGAAAACACAGTAGGATAAAAAGAAAATTAAGATATAATAAATCTCTAAGTTTCAAATGAAGCTTAGTTACAATTAGATGAGAGGGACTTAGTAGCTTTTTGCTTCTGAATAGTTTTGGCATCTCACTATCCATTGAAACTTAGAGTTGTTGGCATCTTTAGGAACTTAGAATCCAAATGATATTATTGACTCTCCTAGTTAAGCTTCTTTTAATTCTTAAACATAGCTTTCTGAGTCTTGGCAGTGACCCTAAGCACTCTGTTTTCCAGTATCACCACCAGATACATTCATGACACAGACATTTTAACTGGGTGAACCTTTTCAGATTCTGACTCAGCTTTGCTAGAGTCCCCAGATAGAGGTGTCCAGAGTTCTTAAGCACACTCTTTTTGCTTTGGACCACGACTTTAACTGCTTAGTCTAAAGCTTTTTCACTTGACACCTTCACGCCACAAGCACATGGTTAGGGACAGCTTGGTTTAGCCGCTTGGGCTAGGATTTTATTCCTTTGGGCCCTCCTAACCACTGATGCTCAAAGCCTTGGGTCCTTTTACCCTTGCCTTTTGGTTTAAAGGGTTATTGGCTTTTTCAATCTTCCCTCCTTTTCCTGCATTTTTGGGCAGTAATGGATCTGCTTTTTATTTTTTTCTCTTTTTTTGCCATTTTTTTCTTTCTTGCACAAAAATATATATATATTGCTGCTTTTTCTTGCTTTAAGAATCAATTTTTAGATTTTTCAGATTGTCAATAATACTTTTCCTTTTTTCTTATTCTTTCAAGAGCCAACATTCTAAAGATACAACTTCAAATATGCACTGTTTAATCATGCATTCAGAAAACAAAAGCAAATGACACCACATCAAACTAATTAAATTAATCTTATTTTAAACTTGAAATTCATGCATCTCTCAATTCTTTTCAAATAAAAATTTTTCATTTAAGCAAGGTGAGAGATATATGGAATATTTTACAACTCAAAGACATCAATGCAAATGATCATGCAACCAGAACAAGAGAACAGATAATAAAACAGAAAATAGAAAAATAACATAAAAGGAGTAAAAGAGAACAAATCCACCTGGATAATTATGGCTACTACTCCTCCTTGAGGATCCAATGTAAT
>NC_029775.3:42031959-42052020 GCF_000817695.3 Arachis duranensis
TAGGGAAATTTAAATTGCTTAGAAATGTAAATCAAGCTCACAGTAAACTCATGTAAAATTTCAGAAAGGAAATTTGCAAGGAGACAGAGAATTTAAATTGCACAGAAAGCAAACTCAGCTCAAGAAAATTGTAAAAGTGCAGAAAAAGAAATTGCAAAAGAGAATTGTAGAGATTGAGAGTGCATAAGTGAAATTGAATTCAGTGCAGAAAATAAAAGTGTTTACAAGAGCTTTTCATTCTACTCTTACTCCTACTGCTCTCTATTAGAGCCAGACCTCTTAATGGAATGAAACAGATGCCTTTTATAGGCTTTTACGAAAATGAAAAATGAAAATGAAAATGAAAATAAATTACAATTCAAATGAAATTCCTATTCTAACTATCTCTTGTGCCTTTGAGTGATGATAATGAGCTTTACTTGCTTTGGATTTGAAGAAGAGTGGATCCGGATGGCTTGGTTCAAGTGGCATGGTATGTTGGTGCAGCTCCAGTGGAGTGCTCCTTTCGGTTGTGTGAGCATCATGCTCACTTTCCTTAGGCCAAGCATGATCCTTGGTGTCTTGTTGCTCACTAGCACTCACTAAGTGAGCACTATGCTCAATATTTGAGCGCTTCTCCTTGGTTTGATGCACCCCCCCTTTCGAGCCTTGGTCAGTGCATATTTGATACACAAGCACCACAAGCATTTAATTAGAGGACTTCTTTAAGCTTATTTTTTCTTTTCTTTATTCTCTAATCATTGATGCTCATAGCCTTGAGCTTTGAGGGAGTGCATTTGCACTTGATCCTAGCCTTGACTTCTAAGTGTTTTGTTTTCAAGCATTTTGTCTAATACATAAACACCACAAGTACTTAACAAGGAAATGACTAAAACAAAGAAGAAACTAAAATTGCCTAACTAAAAGAAAGATGACACTGCAAGGCGTTATGATTATGCAGACAAGTGGTGTTGCTGAATGAATTGCATAGAAAATAAGTCGCACACCAAACTTAAAATCTTATTGTGACACTTTCATTTTTGATTTGGTGCAATCATCCAGAAAGATTGAAAACAAATTGTTGCAGGGCAACACCAAACTTAGAATGTAATCATATGCCAATTTATTAAATTTTAAACAAAGGAGGCAGAGAAAATAATAAAGTAAGGAAATGAAATGTTACCTAAGGTTGGGTTGCCTCCCAACAAGCACTTTTTTAGTGTCATTAGCTTGGCATGTTGTTCTTCACTTTATTCCTCTTCTTCTAGTTTGTTAAGAGGAATGACCTCAAGGGGGAGATAAACCAGCTAGTGTCCCCTGTCTTGGCCTCTCCTCAGCAAGCTTCCTTTTGTTAATAACTTGATTGAGCTTGCTTGCTGATGCACAGAAACTTGTCTCTCAACAAATTTCCCTTTGGCAAGTATACCGAATTGTCATCAAGTAAAAACTCACAATAGAGTGAGGTCGAATCCCACAGGGATTGATTGGTCAAGCAACTTTAATTGGAGGAATATTCTAGTTGAGCTATGCAGAAATTGAGTTGAGAATTACAGAAAATTAAATGGCGGGAAAGTAAATTGCAGAAAGTAAATTGCAGAATCTTAAATGGAGATTTGGGAAGATGAACATAAAAATAAATGGCAGAAAGTAAAGAGAATAGGTAAGATAAGAAATGGGGGATTTATTGGGCTTAGGAGATGTTGCATTCTCTGGATCAAGTTCATTCTCATCTCTTCCTCAATCAATGCATTCATTGATCTCCTTGGCAATCTTAGGTGATTGGATCACAATTCATTGGCAACCCAATCTCTCTAAGCTTGAACAATTACCCAATTCCATGATTTAATTGCTCATGGGAAGAGAAAAAGTATGGTCGCTGATTATACCACATGTATTTCCAAATCAAAGTGTTGGGAGGATTATATGTCACTATATCCGTCCAAACCCCAATTTGGTCCAACATGAGAAAGCATTTCTAGCATGATCTCCTCATCCCTTTTCCAAGGCTCAGAGGAGATCCAATTATGGAGAGTTTCTTTTCCAAGACAACTAACCAATTGATTTAAGATCGAAAGCTTTCTAGTAAATCAAGAGAAAAGAAAGAAGAAGAAGAATGAAAACTATAATTGATCCATCAAATTACAATAGAGCTCCCTAACCCAATGAAAAGGGGTTTAGTTGTTCATATCTCTGGAAATGGAAGATGATAGAGAAGAGTACATTCTCAAGCAAACTAGAAATTACAGGAAAAGTAAATATACAGAGTGTAGTTCTCTAAAATGCCAAGCTCCTTTCTAGTTCAAAACTACTCCTATATATACTACTCTTTTTGATCGTCTAGTCAGCTCTTCAAATCTTGGATACGGGCCTTTGATCTTTAGTTGAAGCAGTTACAATCTTTAGTGGGATCAGCTTTGCTTGCAGAAAAAGTGTGAGTCAGGCATGGGTAGACGTTAGTTAGGACGTTAGTGGTGTTAATGTTGAGGGAAAATGTGGGTTCGAGAATGTTAATGATGATAACCTTTTTCAGTAATGCTCCAAACCAAATTGATCCACGTTAACTTCAACGTTAGTGGCACTAACGTTGCCTCTTAGTCGTTCACAAACGATATTGGCATTCACCTTTATCTATAACGTTTCCTCTCAATCTTTCGCAAACGTTATTGGCATTCACCTTTACCAATAACGTTGCTCTTTGCTTCTTTTCCCCACGTTAGTGATCCACGTTAGTGTAACTAACGTGGCCCTTAACGTGGGCATGCCCAAGCTTCGAGAGCGTTAGTGACACTTAGCTTTGTCACTAACGCTTTGATGATTAGATTTTAGAATTTCACAAATAAATTCTCGTTGCAAGTATAGTTCCTAAACCATACAATAATCTTTTCATACAAAAAGTTATTTGTCACTAAAACAAACCCCTAAATTTATAAACTGAAGTATTGGAACCTCGGGTCGTTCTTGATGACAGGTCATTATATACCCATTTTTCAAGCTAATTTCACTTGTTTTATTAGTCTTTATGCACTTTCTTGCATCCTAAGTAAGTGATTTGGAATGAAAATGCATAACTTCTTTAAATCAAGCAACTACCATTAAATTGATGCTAAATCATGAGGTTTGAGCAAGAATTAATTGATTTTTAATGAATTATAAACCTTATGAGTTTAGACATACTTTGATTGGTTGCTTTGGTTTCTTGTAGGTGAAGAAAGGAAGAAAAGAAGAAAAACGTGGCTTAAGAAAGCGTGGCTCAAGGAAAAAAGAATGTGGTGCATAGAAGGAGGAAGCAAACATTGCCCTCCACAAGGGCACACTGCCCTCCAGGAGAGCAACAGAATGAGCCAAACCTTGAAAAGCATCACTGCCCTGCCCACAACAAGGGCGGAGCACAATTTGATGCTAAGGATCAAAGAGAGCAAAAACTCTGCCCTGTCCTCCTCAAGAGCAATATCGGGCTTCACCCAAGAAAAATTCAAAAGGAATTGCTTCATAATGCTTCTTATGGGTTTCGAACCCAAGGACAAAGAGGAAAGGAGTAGCGCTCAAGCACAATAAAGCAAAAATTGGCTTGCTTTCAATCTCCCAAGATCGAACACGGCACCATGAGGAAGCAACGAACTAAGCATTTCTTTGGTGCCAAGAAAACCAAAGAAAAAAAAGCAGCGTGTGTCTCCACCAAGTTTCGAACTTGGAACCTCACCTTTTGGCAACATTGCCCTGCCCTCCGCAAGGGCAGGGCAGCATTTTGTGGTGCATGGCCAGCGCACAAGATTGGCACGCACCAAGGGAGTCTTGGCCAGCAGCAGCGCGCACGGGCAGCACTTGGCGCACCATGGCAACTCTGCCCTGCCCTCCACAAGGGCAGGGCAGCATCCTGATGCATCACACACACCAGGCACGCACGCAATGAGCCGCACGCACCATTTCTTGCTCTGCCCTCCACAAGGGCAGGGCAGCCTCCTGGAAGCTACTTTCTCATGGGCTGAAAATTGGATTAAAAATCCAATTTAATTCATTTCTTCACCAAATCAAAAGCCCATCCAAATGCCAAAATCCAAGAATAGAAAGTGTATAAATAGGAAATAGTTTGATGTAATGAGGACGTTCTTTGACTTTGGACTTGTGAACCTTCTTTTGATTTTTGAATTTTTACATTTTGAGACTTCATTGAGAGCTAGGAACTGAGATTTTAGAGAATTGGGGAGGAGAATTGATCTCCCTTCTTCCTCGTTCTTGCTTGAGCATTTTTACTTTTCTTGTTTGAGTCTTGGGTGTGAAGAATTGAGGAATTTCTGTCTCAATCTCCATTCAAGATCTCTTTAATTTCTCTTCTACATAATTGAGTTCAACTACATTTCCTTTACTGCTTCCTATTTAATTTCTTGTTAATTGCTTTGTGAACTTAGATCTGGGAGGGCAATTGAGATCTAGACTCTGCTATCTAGTCTCTGGAGTCCTGAGATCAAATTTTCCTTTTGGTTCTTCTGTTGAACCACTGCTGAAATTACATTTTCCTTTTCTGTTTGAATTCTAGTTACTTTCAATTCATCTCTTGCTTTATTAATTACTGCAATTTAATTTCCCTTGCTTAAACCCTGAAATCTCAGTCCTCAAATCCCTTTTTCCATTCAAGTAATTTATATTTCTTGCACTTTAAGTTACTGCAATTTACATTTCTTGCACTTTAAGTTTCAGTCATTTAATTTCCTGTTCTTTAAGATTCAGCACCTTTACTTTCAGTTCTCTTTAATTTCTGCAATCCATCCCTCTCCCTTTACATTTCCTGCTATTTACTTACTGTTGGCTACAAAATCACTCAACCAATACTTGATTCGCTTGACTAAATCAACCACTAAACTAAAATTGCTCAATCCTTCAATCCCTGTGGGATCGACCTCACTCCCGTGAGTTTTATTACTTGATGCGACCCGGTACACTTGCCGGTGAGTTTTGTGTTGGATCGTTTTCCAAACATCAAGTTTTTGCGCCGTTGCCGGGGATTGAAATAGATTGACAATGATTAAGTGAAGTGGAGATCTAGATCAAGCACTTTTTCTTTATTTTTTACTAACACACTAACTGTTTGAAAATTTGCCTCTATCAACTCACTAATTGTTTGAGAGTTTGTCTCAACTAACTGCACTCAATTCTCAAGAGTGCTGCTGTTTGTTCCTCCGGATTGTTTGCGTGCCACAGGAAAGTAGAGAAGTCAGAGGAAAGACTATCATTGGAAAAGAAGTCTCTATGGACGAAGAATAGCATGACATGAAGCCTCCACTCATTACACTAATCAAGAACAATTGTTCCTATGACGGAAATCCATTGGAGGATCCTCAACAGCACATATCCACTTTTCTGAGGACTTGTGGTGCTGTCAAAACTGATGGTTTAGATCATGACACTTATAAGATCTTGTTATTCCCTTTCTCATTAAAGGGTGAAGCTGCACAATGGTTTGAAACTTTTCCCCAAGGAAGTATCACTAGTTGGAACGATTTGGTCACCAAATTTCTGGCCAAATTCTCCTCATCCCGACAGATCATCAAGCTGAAGGAGGGGGAATATCCATTCACACAAGGAGAAGAAGAACCACTCTTCAAGGCATGGGAAAGATACAAGAAAGCAACTGATAAAGTGGGTTTCCGAGTTTTCTATGAAGGATTAACCCCAGAAACAAGAAAAGCAGTGGACTACTTCTCAGATGGCCTACTCAAAGCAACAACAACTGCCCAAGGAATTGCAAATTTCAATGACAAAGGAGTCAACAACCAACACTCATTTGAGAAACCACAGAATGCAATCTCAGAAAAAGAAGTGATGAATATTGAAGGAGTGAATGCATTCATAAACCTGAACAAACAAATGCACCATCAAACACAGCAACACATGGAGCTGAGAAATAGAAAAGTTAATTGCCTGCAGTCTGCTGCAGTGAATGCCCAATTCCCACCATGGAGGCCCCATTCTTATCTGAGAATGGGAGAGTCTCAACATCAAGAACAAGGAAGTTTCAACCAGGGCAAATCCATGACCACAAACAACCAACATCACTCACCCACTAATACCAATCAAAGCCAATACTCACAAAATAGACACTTCCAAACTCATTCCAACTGGAGAAGGACCGAGTACCAAAATCATGAACCAAGGGACTTCAATTATAACAACCCCAGCTTCACAAACCAACAAAAACACCATTATAGTAACAACAACCACTACATGCCACCAGAACACCCACCCTTCCAACCTTTAACATCCCACAACCAACCAATCTCACAAGACTCTCAGAGGATCACTAACTTGGAGATCTTAATGGAGAGAATGATGAAACACCAAGAGGAGATAACAAAGAACCAAGAGATTTCAATCAAAAGAATTGAGGGGCAGATATCTCAACTGGCATCAGAAGAATTGAGGGGCAGATAACTCAACTGGCGAAGCTCTTTGCAGAAATGGGTGAGAAGAGGGTAAATACTGTCACCAGAGCCACTGAAGACAAACCAACTAACAACGAAGATGCTGCAAAGAAGGAAGGATGGAAAAGGATCATAGAGGAAAGTAAGAAAACCTTGGACAAAGAAAGTACCAGCCAAGAAAAACACAACAAGGAATTCTTACAAGGAGAGACAGAGAATAGAATTAAAGAAAAGCAGAGAATCCCCACTGGAAAATTTTCACTAGGGGATAGAGTAATGATAAACATTCAAACCATGAAGGTGTCCCCACAGCTGTCTGATCACTACATTGTGACTAAGATCCTTCCACAGGAATTCATAGAGGTCATCAAAGAGGAAACCGGAAGGAAGTTCACTGTGAAGAAAGACAAGCTAAGGCACTGTGGTTTTCAATCTTCATGATTAGCAGAATGGGGGATGTCAAGCTAGTGACAATAAATCAGAGGCAGTGGCAAGCAATTAAGTTTGGTGTTCCCACACCAAAATAAATCCAAAAGACACACTCAATTTATGCATACTAACCATGCAATTAAGGGCTTGAGAAGCAAGCAACTTTGAGAATTATGCAGGACATGAGTCAACAATTGAAGATATTGTGCATCTTAACTCAAAGAAAACACAACAGAAGGAAGAATCAAAGGGCTGCAACTTCAAAGGTTGTATCTAAACTTAATCCTTGCTGCTGTGAATTGTTTTGAACATGGGAACCATTATGTATCCTGCTAAAGTGTTTATCTAGTTGCAAGTGAAGTTGTTTTATTAAGAATGCTAATCTGCATAATGCTCGTCATTCATCACCTAGCTGAATTTGGTTTTGTTTCCCATATGCTTGAATAAAAGAGAATTGTTTGAATTAGAATGTAAAGATCCAATGTTGCATAAGTTAGAATGGAAATTAATGGTGGTGAATGTGTTTGATCAAATATATAACTCATGAAATAATTGCTGCATAATGTCATTGTCATTGAAGTATGAGCTAGCTTGCTGTTATAAAGGTTCTTATCAGTAAAGAAAAAATCCCTTGAGTACAAAATAAAACAGAAAGAAAAGGAAGAAGAAAAAGCCAATGTGGCAAGAAAAACAAAGAATAAAGGCTGGACACGAATAGCTTGGACCCTAGGACACATGCTTATGGTGTTCTTGTATTAGGATATGCTTGGATAAGTAAATTCTGAGGGGTATTTCAAAACCCGGTCACTTAGATCAACTGATTTGGGATGACCAATTGAAAGTCCACAATAAAGAGCAACTTAGATACAGAACATTTAGTTATCTAAAGAGATGCTGGGCATCAATGATCCTAGGAGGAAATAGTAAGCCATGTGTCTGTGGTGGAAAGATGTTGAGTAAAAATAAAGCCAAAGGCTACTACTGCAACATTAGACACCGAGCCTTCAAAGAATAATAAGCTTGTTAAGCAACATGAGAAAACAAAAGTTAGCAAGGGAGCAATTAAAGAGTAAAGCTTATAACAGCAAGTTTAGTAAGCCTTTGAGGAAAAATGTATATTATGTAACAGCAAACAATAACTTGGGTTGTCATTATCTGCATAAAAACTCCATAAATCAAGTTCTACTATATGCCTAATAAGGATATAATTGCTCTTCTTGTTCATTTCATTTTCTCTTAGTTTTGATGCTTGCTTGGGGACAAACAAGAATTAAGATTGGTGTTGTGATGACAGGTCATCATATACCCATTTTTCAAGCTAATTTCACTTGTTTTATTAGTCTTTATGCACTTTCTTGCATCCTAAGTAAGTGATTTGGAATGAAAATGCATAACTTCTTTAAATCAAGCAACTACCATTAAATTGATGCTAAATCATGAGGTTTGAGCAAGAATTAATTGAATTTTAATGAATTATAAACCTTATGAGTTTAGAGATACTTTGATTGGTTGCTTTGGTTTCTTGTAGGTGAAGAAAGGAAGAAAAGAAGAAAAACGTGGCTTAAGAAAGCATGGCCCAAGGAAAAAAGAATGTGGCGCATAGAAGGAGGAAGCAAACATTGCCCTCCACAAGGGCACACTGCCCTCCAGGAGAGCAACATAATGAGCCAAACCTTGAAAAGCATCACTGCCCTGCCCACAACAAGGGCGAAGCACAATTTGATGCCAAAGACCAAAGGAAGCAAAAACTCTGCCCTGCCCTCCTCAAGAGCAATATCGGGCTTCATCCAAGAATAAATTCAAAAGAAATTACAGCAATTATTTACTTTATTATTCTTATTGTAAAATGTTGTTTTTCTATGTGCACTATTTCTATTCTTAGAATTGAAACAAATTAGATTTGATTCATAATGCTTCCTATGGGTTTCGAACCCAAGGACAAAGAGGAAAGGAGTAGCGCTTAAGCACAATGAAAACAAGCAAAAATTGGCTTGCTTTCAATCTCCCAGGATCGAACACGGCACCATGAGGAAGCAAGGAATTAAGCATTACTTTGGTGCCAAGAAAACCAAAGAAAAAGAAGCAGCGTGTGCCTCCACCAAGTTTCGAACTTGTAACATCACCTTTTGGCAACATTGCCCTGCCCTTGCGGAGGGCAGCATTTTGTGGTGCATGGCCAGCGCACAAGATTGGCACGCACCAAGGGAGTCTCGGCCAGCAGCAGCGCGCACGGGCAGCACTTGGCGCACCATGGCAACTCTGCTCTACCCTCCACAAGGGCAGGGCAGCATCCTGATGCATCACACACACCAAGCACGCACACAATGAGCCACACGCACCATTTCTTGCTCTGCCCTCCACAAGGGTAGGGCAGCCTCCTAGAAGCTACTTTCTCATGGGCTGAAAATTGGATTAAAAATCCAATTTAATTCATTTCTTCACCAAATCAAAAGCCCATCCAAATGCCAAAATCCAAGAATAGAAAGTGTATAAATAGGAAATAGTTTGATGTAATGAGGACCTTCTTTGACTTTGGACTTGTGAACCTTCTTTTGATTTTTGAATTTTTACATTTTGAGACTTCATTGAGAGCTAGGAACTGAGATTTTAGAGAATTGGGGAGGAGAATTGATCTCTCTTCTTCCTCGTTCTTGCTTGAGTATTTTTACTTTTCTTGTTTGAGTCTTAGGTGTGAAGAATTGAGGAATTTTTGTCTCAATCTCCATTCAAGATCTCTTTAATTTCTCTTCTGCATAATTGAATTCAATTACATTTCCTTTACTGCTTCCTCTTTAATTTCTTGTTAATTGCTTTGTGAACTTGGATCTGGGAGGGCAATTGAGATCTAGACTCTGCTATCTAGTCTCTGGAGTCCTGAGATCAAATTTTCCTTTTGGTTCTTCTGTTGAACCACTGCTGAAATTACATTTTCCTTTTCTGTTTGAATTCTAGTTACTTTCAATTTATCTCTTGCTTTATTAATTACTGCAATTTAATTTCCCTTGCTTAAACCCTGAAATCCCAGTCCTCAAATCCCTTTTTCCATTCAAGCAATTTATATTTCTTGCACTTTAAGTTACTGCAATTTACATTTCTTGCACTTTAAGTTTTAGTCATTTAATTTCTTGTTTTTTAAGATTCAGCACCATTACTTTCAGTTCTCTTTAATTTCTGCAATTCATCCCTCTCGCTTTACATTTCCTGCTATTTACTTACTGTTGGCTACAAAATCACTCAACCAATACTTGATTCGCTTGACTAAATCAACCACTAAACTAAAATTGCTCAATCCTTCAATCCCTGTGGGATCGACCTCACTCCCGTGAGTTTTATTACTTGATGCGACCCGGTACACTTGCCGGTGAGTTTTGTGTTGGATCGTTTTCCACACATCAGTTCTCCCTAGGAATTACAATAAAGTGTCTTGTTATTGGTTGTGAGTTATTTTGGGGTTTTTGAGATTTTAGACGAGAAATATAAATGGCAAAGAAAATAAACTAACAACTAACAAAGCTCTTGGCAAGATATGAGAACTAGAAGTCCTATCCTAGTTATCCTCCTCAATTGTGATAACAAATTGTCCATTACTCCCACTTAGTTAACCTCTAACCATGGAGGAAAGTTACGTGGATAAATCAATTTGATTCCTCAAGTCCTAATCAACCCCTAAAGGGAAGACTAGCTTTAGAGGCATTAGATAACTCAAGAGTCACTAATTACTCAACCAAGGCCAAAAGGAACAAAACCTACACTAAAACCCAACCAAGCATTTCATCAAACACTTGGAAGGTACAAAAGAAAAGCATAGTAAATTGATAGCAATAATAGAATCTAACAACAATTATTGAAAAGAATTAACAACAACAATCAAAGAAACACATTTATTATGAATTACCTTGATTGAATTGAAAGAGAGTAGAAGAAACAAAAGTAGATCTACAACAAAACACAAGAACAATATAAAAGAGATTACAACAAAAGAATGGAAGAAGAATGAATGTAACTACAAGGAATTGAGAAGATAGGGGTAGAAGAAGATGAATCTAGATCTAGAACTAAGAACTAAACCTAATCCTAATCCTAATCCTAGAGAGAAGTGAGAGCTTCTCTCTCTAAAAAACTAACTCTAACAACTTCTAAAACTAAACTATAACTAATGATGACAAGTATGTAAAAGTATGTTAATTCCCCTTCAATCCTTGGCTTAGATAGCATCAGAAATGAGTTGGATTGGGCCCACAAGACTTTAGAAATCGCTGGTCACGTATTGCTTTAAGTGGATCATATGGCAGCAACGATGCGTGCGCGTACATTGCGTGTACGCGTCATCATACGTGTAGCAACTATGGCAAATCTTATATCATTTCAAAGCCCCGGATGTTAGCTTTTCAACGCAACTGAAACCGCATCATTTGGACGTTTGTAGCTCAAGTTATGGTCGATTAAGTTCGAAGAGGTCGGCTTGACAGCTTTTGCGATTCCTTCATTTCTTCATGACTTCTCCATTTTTACATGCTTTTCCTTTATTCCCTTTATCCAATCTTTGCCTCCTAAATATGAAATCACTTAACAAACATATCAAGGCATCTAATGGAATTAACATGAATTAAATTTAGCTATTTTAAGACCTAAAAAGCATGTTTTCACTCTTAAGCACAATTAAAGGAGAAGTTATAAAACCATGCTATTTCAATGGATAAATATGGGTAAAAGGTTATAAAATTGCCTAAATCAAGCACAAGATAAACCCTACAAATGTGGTTTATCACGCTTCAAACGCCCCTTCTTCCCACGTTAGTGTCTCACGTTAATTGCATTAACGTGACCACTAACATGGTGGCGATTGCCATCTCCAACGTTAGTAACAAAGGTGAGTGTCACTAACGTTGGCCTATCATTCCTTGCTCTACGTTACCCTTCACGTTAGTGGTCTTAACGTGACCACTAACGTGGGCACTATTGGCTTAGCCCAAAGTTAGTGACAAAGGTGAGTGTCACTAACGTTGGCGATTGCTTTCTCCTTCCACGTTAGAGTTCACGTTAATTGGATTAACGTGACTCTTAACGTGGCTAAGTGTGCCCTATTGGAACGTTAGTGGTATTCACTTTTACCACTAACGTTGAAGCTCCCCTTTTTCTCCATGTTAGCTACCACGTTAATGTAATTAACGTGGCAACTAACGTGCGCTATGTGGCTTCGAAGGCGTTATTGGCGATCACTTCTTCCATTAACGCTGCAAGTTTATTCCCATTCCATGTTAGTGGTCACATTAATTAGATTAACGTGGCTGCTAACGTAGCTCTTCCTTGCTTCCTTTGTCTTGAAATCAAGCAAATAAAGTGCATCAAAGCCCTATTCCAAGTCATGAGATCATGCATTATCCATTTTATCATTAAATTCCTACATGATTTTCATGAAATCATGTAAAGTTCACAATGTTTACTTGAATCAAGATGTAAGTGTATTTTTATCCAAAACTTTCTTATTTACTAAGAAAATACATGAAACTACCCTAAAATAGTAAAGAAAAGGTCAGTGAAACTGGCCAAGATGCCCTGGCATCACTTGCTGGATCAAGGGTAGGATTGGTGCTCCTGTTAGTTTCCTTCACTTCTTGGATATCAAGACTTGGTGGTTGTGTGTTGGTAGGAGCATTATCTTCATCAAAAGCCTTTTAAATTGGTGGTTCAATGAGCCCTTCATCTATGTAATTCTCTGCTTCACTTGAGTATGAGCTTCCTTGATTATCTTCCTCACTTTCTTGTTCATTCACTTCCTCCTTTGCACTTAATATTTGACTTAATAGCACTTTCATGGAGGAGGTCTTTTGTTCTTCCCAAGATTTCTTCGTCTCCTCTTCATATCTTTCAATCACAAATTCAAGTGTTGAGCATCTTTGGTTCAGGGAAGCTTGTGAGGGTTGTGAATTTTCATATTTTCTTGTCATCTCAAGTGCAATTTCAGGTTTAATTGCCTCCAACACCTCATTCTTCATTGAAAGTTTGCTTGACACAGGTGCCTCTTCTTCTTGCTTTTCCACTTCCTCCTTCACATCTATCAAGTGGTCTTCATCTTCCTTGCTTAGCGGTTCTGAGTGTTTCCTTATATTCTCCAAGTGTTCATCCATCTTTTGGAAGAGAATTTCTCGTTTTCTCCAGGATTGTTCTTGCCTTTCCAATAGTTCTCTGGACTTTTGAAGGAGATCCTCAGCTACTAGCTCAAAGATGAAGGTTGAGAGAAATTTTGTGGATATGGATGTATGGTGGTGAAATTGTTTTGAATGGTATATAATGAATCTTGTGGATTGTGTTGGTGAAATGAGTCGTATGGATCTTTGGGGAAATTTTGTATTAATGCAAAATCAAGTGATGAAGGATTTTCATATGAGAAACTGGGAGGTGAGGTTGGACAATTTCGCATGAATGAATTGAAGGTTTGCTCAAGTAATGATGGCTCTTGATAAGGAGAGTATGACATATCGAGTGCTTTCTGATTTTGATCCTCTCAAGAACAACTTGAAGAATTGTTGAATTCATCACAGTATGGATCATCTTTTGAATTGGGGGACAATTTTGCATGAATTTATTGAAAGCATTATGAAGAGATGATGTCTCTTGCTGAGTATCATATGGAGCATTAGAATTCCCTTCCCAGCCATAGTTTGTGTTAGTGTCATAATAGTATGATTAACTTTGTGGCTCTGGGAGGAAATCCCTTTCACTTGATTATTCACACTCTTGTTTACATGTCCAGACACCATAAGGGTAATGACATAAATCATTTTGTGGTTCTGGACAGTATCTCATGTGCTTTGTTTGATTAATTTGTGGCTCTGAAGCAAAAGTCCATAGATTGGAGTGCTCAGAATTCGTAATTTCTTGGTGATACTCCCAGCCACCATTAGAATAATGACTTGAATCATTTTGTGGTGGTGGGAAATATCCCATATAATTCTCTTGCTCATCTTGTGGTTTTGAGACATATCTCCATGGACTTGAGTGCTTAGGATTTGTAATTTTTTGGTGATATTCCCAGCCATCATTAGAGATTTGTAATGGTGGGTAATATCCCATGAAATCTGTTTGATTACTAGATGAGTTGCACTCTATTTGAATTTTATAAAACACATCACCAATGAAAATTGAAATTCATGTCACAGAGAATAATTTCTTAGTGAGGCAATAATTCAAACACCTTGCTATCAGCTTAAAACAGAGAACAAAAACAAAGAAAATGCTTGATCTAGACTTCTCACCCACTTAATCATTGTCGATCTAAATCAATCCTCGGCAACGGCGCCAAAAACTTGATGAGTGAAAATTAGATTTCCACACAAACTCATCGGCAAGTGTACCAGGTCGCATCAAGTAGTAATTACTCACAAGAGTGAGCTCGATCCCACATGGATTGATGGATTGAGCAACTTTAGTGAGTAATCAATCCAGTTAAGCTAACATTGGTGAATTCGATGAAATTGAAGTAATAGAAAGTAAATTGACTGAAAATTGTAAATGGAAGAATGTAAATTGAACAAAAGCTTAATTGACAAGAAACGTAAATTGCAGTTAATGTAAAGGGGATTGGGCACTGGAAATTAAAGAGGCAGTAAATCTAAGTTTGGAACAAGTGACAGAATCTTAAATAACAAGGAAAGTAAAATGCATCAAAAGAAAAGGGAATTGAGGTGCAGGAAAATTTTAAATGCTTAGAAATGTAAATCAATCTCACAACAAACTTATGTAAAATATCAGAAAGGAAATTAGTAAGGAGGCAGAGAATTTAAATTGCACAGAAAGCAAACTCAACTCAATAAAATTGTAAAAGTGCAAAAAAAGAAATTGCAAAAGAGAATTGTAGAGATCGAGAGTGCATAAGCAAAATTGAATTCAGTGCAGAAAATAAAAGTGTTTAGAAGAGCTTTCTATTCTACTCCTACTCCTACTGCTCTCTATTAGAGTCAGCCCTCTTAATGGAATGAAACAGATGCCTTTTTATAGGCTTTTACAAAAATGAAAAATAAAAATAAAAATGAAAACAAATTACAATTCAAATGAAATTCCTATTCTAACTATCCCTTGTGCCTTTGAGTGATGATAATGGGCTTTGCTTGCTTTGGATTTGAAGAAGAGTGGCTCCGGATGGCTTGGTTCAAGTGGCATGGTGTGTTGGTGCAGCTCCAGTGAAGCGCTCCGCTTGGTTGTGTGAGCATCTTGCTCACTTTCCTTAGGCCAAGCATGCTCCTTGGTATCTTGTTGCTCACTAGCACTCACTAAGTGAGTACTGCGCTCAATATTTGAGCGCTTCTCCTTGGTTTGATGCGCGCCCCCCCCCCCTTTCGAGCCTTGGTCAGCGCATATTTGGTGCCTTGGTGAGTGCTTTGGGGGCCTTAAAGATGCCTATCACTTGTGCTTCACTTTTGGGCCAAATATAGATTGTTATATATCATTGGAATGCTCTGAATGTCAGCTTTCTAACACAACTGGAAGCGCATCAATTGGACATCTGTAGCTCACGTTATGGGCCTTTGAAGAGGGCATCGTCATGCTATCACAAGGCTTAAAGAAAAGCCCGAAAATGCTCACTCTAGTGAGCATAGCGCTCACTTCTTTGAGCGCCAGCCTTGTGAACTTTGGCCTTCGTGAGCGCTTCCTTGGTTCCTTGGTTGAGGAGAACGAAATTGCTCACTCTAGTGAGCATAGCGCTCACTTCTTTGAGTGCTCCTTGTCTTGGCCTTTGTTGATCGCTCCCTTGTGCTCCTTCATGGTCATAAAAGCGTGGCCTAAGGTTCCAAAGCATGCTCAAACTTAAAAGTGTACCCAAAATTCCTCTTTTCTTCTTTTTAGCTTATTTTGTGCTTCTTTTGCTTCTTTTTCTTCTTATTTCCTACAAAGTTTATAAAATCAAAAGATCAAAGAAATATACTATTTAAGTACAAAATAATTCAATATTTAAGAACTAATCATAAATTTCTTGTATGAAAAAGCATAGAAAAAACATGACATGATGACATATCATCACAACACCAAACTTAAACCTTGCTTGTCCCCAAGCAAGAAAAGAATCATGCAATAGAGATTGACAATCCATGATAAGAAGTATAGCAACTCAATGTTCATGATTGGCTAGTTTTCCATGCATGCCACAATCACAAAAGAAATATAAATGATTGATGCTTCTATCTAGCTCAATTTATGAAATTTTTTCCTTATATTTCTTCCTTGAAACAAGCTTTTGATTTTTTTATTAGCTTCTCCTTTTGGGTGCTTTGCCCCATGAGTTAATAACAAAGCTACGACTCTAAATGCTTTATTTTCAAGTATTACCACTTGATACACAAGCACCACAAGCATTTAATTAGAAGACTTCTTTAAGCTCATTTGTTTCTTTTCTTTATTCTCTAATCATTGATGCCTAGAGCCTTGAGATTTGAGGGAGTGCATTTGCACTTGAGCCTAGCCTTGACTTCTAAGTGTTTTATTTTCAAGAATTTTGTCTAATACAAAAACACCACAAGTACTTAACAAGGAAATGACTAAAACAAAGAGGAAACTAAAATTGTCTAACTAAAAGAAAGATGACACTGCAAGGCATTATGATTATGCAGACAGGTGGTGTTGCTGAATGAATTACATAGAAAATAAGTGGCACACCAAACTTAGAATCTTAGTGTGACACTTTCATTTTTGATTTGGTGCAATCATCCAGAATGATTGAAAATAAATTGTTGCAGGGCAACATCAAACTTAGAATGTAATCATATGCCAATTTATTGAATTTCAAACAAATGAGGCAGAGAAAATAACAAAGCAAGGAAATGAAATGTTACCTAAGGTTGGGTTGCCTCCCAACAAGCACTCTTTTAGTGTCATTAGCTTGACATGTTGTTCTTCACTTTCTTCCTCTTCTTCCAGTTTATTAAGAGGAATGACCTCAAGGGGGGAATAAACCAGCTAGTATACCATGTCTTGGCCTTTCCTCAGCAAGCTTCCTTTTGTTAATGGCTTGATTGAGCTTGCTTGTTGGATCAGGGGTAGGATTGGTGCTCTTGTTAGTTGCCTTCACTTCTTTGATATTAAGACTTGGTGGTTGTGTGTTGGTTGGAGCATTATCTTCATCAAAAGCCTTTTGAATTGGTGGTTCAATGAGCCATTCATCTACGTATTTCTCTGCTTCACTTAAGTATGAGCTTCCGTGATTGTCTTCCTCACTTTCTTGTTCCTTCACTTCCTCCTTTGCACTCAACATTTGACTTAATAGCACTTTCATGGAGGAGGTCTGTTGTTCTTCCCAATATTTCTTTATCTCCTCTTCATATCTTTCAATCACAGATTCAAGTGTTGAGTATCTTTGGTTCTGGGAAGCTTATGAGGGTTGTGAATTTTTATGTTTTCTTGTCATCTCAAGTGTAATTTCAGGTTTAATTGCCTCCACTAGCTCATTCTTCATTGAAAGTTTGCTTGACACAGGTGCCTCTTCTTCTTGCTTTTCCACTTCCTCCTTCACATCTATCAAGTGGTCTTCATCTTCCTTGCTTAGCGGTTCTGAGTGTTTCCTTATATTCTCCAAGTGTTCATCCATCTTTTGGAAGAGAATTTCTTGTTTTCTCCAGGATTGTTCTTGCCTTTCCAATAGTTCTCTTGACTTTTGAAGGAGATACTCAGCTACTAGCTCAAAAGATAAAGGTTGAGAGAAATTTTGTGGATATGGATGTATGGTGGTGAGATTGTTTTGAATGGTATGGAATGAATCTTGTGGATTGTGAAATAAGTTTTGTGGTTGGTGAAATGAGTCGTATGGATCTTGGGGGAAATTTTGTATTGTGGCAAAATCAAGTGATGAAGGATTTTCATATGAGTAACTGGGAGGTGAGGTTGGACAATTTCGCATGAATAAATTGAAGGTTTGCTCAAGTAATGATGGCTCTTGATAAGTAGAGTGTGACAAATTGAGTGCTTTCTGATTTTGATCATCCAAAGCACAACTTGAAGAATTGTTGAATTCATCACAGTATGGATCATCTTCACTTGATTTTTCACACTCTTGTTAACATGTCCAGACACCATGAGGGTAATGACATAAATTATTTTGTAGTTCTGGACAGTATCTCATGTGCTTTGTTTGATTAATTTGTGGCTCTGGAGCAAATCTCCATGGATTGGAGTGCTCAAAATTCGCAATTTCTTGGTGATACTTGGTGGACGAAATTGTGATCCATATTCTTTTGTACTTGTATGAAATCATTATTATGGCACCAGTTGAATTCACAACTCCGTTCAACTAACCAACAAGTGTACTGGGTCGTTCAAGTAATAAACCTTACGCGAGTAAGGGTCGATCCCACAGAGATTGTTGGTATGAAGCAAGCTATGGTCACCTTGTAAATCTCAGTTAGGCAGATTAAATTGGTTTATGGGTTTTCGAAAATTAATAATAATTGGAAAATAAAAAGGGATAGAAATACTTATGTAAATCAATAGTGAGAATTTCAGATAGGTGTATGGAGATGCTGTGTTCCTCTTGAAACTCTGCTTCATTACTCGCTCTTCCTTCAATTCTTCTTATTCCTTTCCATGGCAAGCTGTATGTAGGGCTTCACCATCATCGGTGGCTACTTTCAATCCTCTCGGGAAAATGGTCCTATGCGCTGTCATTGCACGGCTAATCGTCTGGAGGCATCACCCATGGTTGATGGCTACATCCCATCCTCTCAGTGAAAACGTTCCTATGCTCTGTCACAGCACGGCTAATCATCTGTCGGTTCTCAATCAGGTTGGACTAGAATCCATTGATTCTTTTGCGTTTGTCACTAACGCCCAGCCTTCAGGAGTTTGAAGCTCGTCACAGTCATTCAATACTGGAATCCTACTCGGAATACCACAGACAAGGTTAGACTTTCCGGATTCGTAGGATCCTACTCGGAATACCACAGACAAGGTTAGACTTTCCGGATCCTCATGAATGCCGCCATCTATCTAGCTTATACCACGAAGATTCTGTTGGGGAATCTAAGAGATATGCGCCCGACCTAAGGTAGAACGGAAGTGGTTGTCAGAGATTTGAATAAAAGATAATAGAATTGCATTAATACTTGAGGTACAGTAGAGCTCCACACCCTTAATCTATGGTGTGCAGAAACTCCACTGTTGAAAATACATAAGTAAAAGGTTCAGGCATGGCCGAATGGCCAGCCCCCTGAATGTGATCAATAGTCTCCTAAGATGAAGAATAAAACAAAACTGAGGCCAAAGATGTCTAATACAATAGTAAGAGGTCCTATATATACTAGACTAGCTACTAGGGTTTACGTGAGTAAGTAATTGATGCATAAATCCATTTCCGGGGCCCACTTGGTGTATTTTTGGGCTGAGCTTGATCAATCCACGAGCTGAGGCTTCTCTTGGAGTTGAACTCCAAGTTATGACGTGTTTTGGGCGTTCAACTCCGGATCATGACGTTTTTCTGGCGTTTAACTCCAGACAGCAGCATGTATTTGGCGTTCAACGCCAAGTTACGTCGTCAATTTCCGAATAAAGTATAGACTATTATATATTGCTGGAAAGCTCTGAATGTCTACTTTCCAACGCCGTTGAGAGCGCGCCATTTGAAGTTCTGTAGCTCCAGAAAATTCATTTCGAGTGCAGAGAGGTCAGATTCCAACAGCATCAGCAGTCCTTTTGTCAGCCTTTTTCAGGGTTTTGCTCAAGTCCCTCAATTTCAGCCAGAATTTACCTGAAATCATAAAAAAACACACAAACTCATAGTAAAGTCCAGAAATGTGAATTTAACATAAAAACTAGTGAAAACATCCCTAAAAGTAGCTCAAACTTACTAAAAACTACCTAAAAACAATGCCAAAAAGCGTATAAATTATCAACTCATCACAACACCAAACTTAAATTGTTGCTTGTCCCCAAGCAACTGAAAATCAAATAGGATAAAAGAAGAGAATATACTATAAATTCCAGAATATCAATGAATATTAATTATAATTAGATGAGCGGGACTTGTAGCTTTTTTGCTTCTGAACAGTTTTGGCATCTCACTTTTTCCTTTGAAGTTCTGAATGATTGGCTTCTTTAGCAACTTAGAATTTTGGATAGTGTTATTGACTTTCCTAGTTAAGCATGTTGATTCTTGAACACAGCTACTTATGAGTCTTGGCTGTGGCCCTAAGCACTTTGTTTTCCAGTATTACTACCGGATACACAAATGCCACAGACACATAACTGGGTGAAC
>NC_029775.3:42052208-42052605 GCF_000817695.3 Arachis duranensis
CTTGATTTAGCCGCTTAGGCCTGGATTTTATTTCCTTGGGCCCTCCTATCCATTGATGCTCAAAGCCTTGGATCCTTTTTTCCCTTGCCTTTTGGTTTTAAGGGCTATTGGCTTTTTCTGCTTTCTTTTTCTTTTTCTTTCTATTTTTTTCGCCATTTTTTTGTTTTTTTTTTTCGCACAAGCTTTTGCTTTTCACTGCTTTTTCTTGCTTCAAGAATCAATTTCATGATTTTTCAGATCATCAATAACATTTCTCTTTGTTCATCATTCTTTCAAGAGCCAACAATTTTAACACTCATAAACAACAATATCAAAAGACATATGCACTGTTCAATCATTCAGTCAGAAAACAAAAAGTATTGTCACCACATCAATATAATTAAATTAAATTCAAGGG
>NC_029775.3:42053139-42053793 GCF_000817695.3 Arachis duranensis
TATGAATCATGATGGCCCGATCCACAGTAACTTCAGATCGGTTGCTAGTAGGAATGATAGAGCGTTGAATGAACTCCAACCATCCTCTAGCCACAGGCTTGAGATCCAGTCTTCTTAGTTGAACTGGCTTGCCTTTGGAGTCTCTCTTCCATTGAGCTCCTTCCATACATATGTCCATTAGGACTTGGTCCAACCTTTGATTAAAGTTGACCCTTCTAGTGTAGGGGCATTCATCTCCTTGCATCATGGGTAAGTGAAACGCCAACCTCACATTCTCCGGACTAAAATCTAAGTATTTCCCCCGAACCATGGTGAGATAATTCTTTGGATTCGGGTTCATACTTTGATCATGGTTTCTAGTGATCCATGCATTGGCATAGAATTCTTGAACCATTAAGATTTCGACTTGTTGCATGGGGTTGGTTTTGACTTCCCAACCTCTTCTTCGGATCTCATGTCGGATTTCCGGATACTCATTCTTTTTGAGCTTGAAAGGGACCTCGGGGATCACCTTCTTCTTTGCCACAACATCATAGAAGTGGTCTTGATGGCTCTTGGAGATGAATCTTTCCATCTCCCATGACTCGGAGGTGGAAGCTTTTGTCTTCCCTTTTCCTTTTCTAGAGGATACTCCGGCCTTAGGTGCCATTGATG
>NC_029775.3:42055935-42056519 GCF_000817695.3 Arachis duranensis
TCTGTTGCTGAGAAGATGATGGATATGGCTTTCTATTGCTCAGCCTATTGCGTCCACCATTGTTAAAGCCTTGTTGAGGCTTTTGTTGATCCTTCTATGAGAAATTTGGATGATTTCTCCATGATGGGTTATAGGTGTTTCCATAAGGTTCACCCATGTAATTAACCTCTGCCATGGTAGGATTTTCAGGATCATAAGCTTCTTCAGAAGCTGCCTCTCTAGTACTGTTGGATGCATGTTGCCATCCATTCAGATTTTGAGAGATCATGTTGACCTGTTGAGTCAACACTTTGTTCTGAGCCAATATGGCATTCAGAGCATCAATTTCAAGAACTCCTTTCTTCTGAGGTGTCCCATTATTCACGGAATTCCTCTCAGAGGTGTACATAAATTGGTTGTTTGCAACCATGTCAATGAGTTCTTGAGCCTCTTCAGGCATTTTCTTCAGGTGAATAGATCCACCTGCAGAATGATCCAATGACATTTTCGAAAATTCAGAGAGACCATAATAGAATATATCTAATAGGGTCCATTCTGAAAACATGTCAGATGGACACCTTTTGGTCAACTGCTTGTATCTTTCC
>NC_029775.3:42057163-42057812 GCF_000817695.3 Arachis duranensis
TTTGTGAAGTCACCAAGCATTCTCCTTGCATTATTATTATTATTTTCGGCTGCCATCTCCTTCTCTTGTTCGAAAATTTCTGAAAGGTTACCTTTAGAATAATTTAATTTAGCTTCTCTTAATTTCCTCCTCAGAGTCCTTTCAGGTTCTGGATCAATTTCAACAAGAGTGCCTTTTTCCCTGTTCCTGCTCATATGAAAGAGAAGAAAACAAGAAAAGAAAGAGGAATCCTCTATGTCACAGTATAGAGATTTCTTTATGTTAGTAGAAGAAGAAAAGGGAGAAGAATAGAGAAGGATGTATGTTAGTAGAAGAAGAAAGAGGTAGAAGAATGAAGAAGGAGATTCGGATTTTTGGATGAGGAGAGGTGAAGAGAAGTGTTAGTAATTAAATAATTAAAATAGAAGAAGAAAAGAGAAGAAAATTTTCGAAAATAATTTTGAAAAAGAGTTAGTGATTTTTGAAAATTAGAGATAAATGTGATTTAAAATTAAAATTTAAAACAAAAAGAATTTTTGAAAAAGAGATGAGATATTTTCGAAAATTAGAGAGGGAAAGGTAGTTAAGTGGTTTTGAAAAAAAAATAAGAAACAAACAAAAAGTTGATTAGTTAGTTGAAAAAGATATTAAAATCAAAATTGAAAAGATA